>NW_022639859.1:0-29949 GCF_010583005.1 Odontomachus brunneus | reverse complement strand
TTTTTTTTTTTTTTTTTTTTTTTTAATGGAAGCGTACTTTTAGCCGAAAGTTTGTCTCTTACTATATATTAACGAAAGATATCCGCGGGTTCAGAAGAGCGTGAAATATCGCAGCTTCTGAGCCACGTCACGTGCAATATTTAACGTTCGGGACTCATTTATATTACTCATCGTTAATCGATTTCAAATACCGATACCGGGACTTCTGTTACGTTCTGGCTGCGATAAATCTTGGCTGGGACGGCGACGGAATTATCGTAAAAATTCAAGATTGTCGAAAGGATTCGGCAAATTAGACATGGAAAAGAGAGTCTAACTGGATTAATCAAATTCTGATGATATAAAGACACGGGATGTGCGATTTAGAAATTGCAATTGAAGTTATCACGAGTCAGTCCAAATCGCGTCAAGCTTTCTGATTAACTCGAATAGAATTCTGATCACATTTAGAAAGAGATACACAAATCACAATGCCGAGTATTATTTTCTCAGCTAATCAATCGTCGCGCGCATGATCGGCGAATAATAATTCCCAGCTGCGAATTGACCGCACCTGTGTGTCATTATCGATTGTACATTGTAATTTCACATACGCCCGTACGCGGCAATGGCGATCGACGCGGGCATGTGTACGATTTAATTGGGGAAACGAGCAGAGCGTGGAGTTTGGAAACGCGCGCACGTGCGTAACACGTGTAAACACGTGAGCAGCACTCGCGATTGATATCGGCGCTCACCTACGGCCAACGTCGCCCACCGGAAGCGACGTGTCCCATCGTGGACATCCGGCGATTCTTTTTATAGACAGGTGGCTACCTATTCGTGTCCCTCCTCTGCGCGTGTGTATGTATGATCGTTGTAGCGGGTGTTGCGTGATCGAGGTTTGCGTCGCGCATTCGCTCGAGAACTTAATAGCGCGGGACGATTAATTTTGCCGACACGACGATCGTAATTTTGCGCGGGGCGATTAATTCGGATTGATTGAGTCCCGCTGAATGAACTTTCGAGCTTTGAATATTTCACTCCCGCCTGCTCCGACGATTCTTCAATCCTCAATCCGTTGAATCTATATGTTCCTGTTGCATTGAGAGAACAAGATATTTAAGAAGTACAAGATGTTTATTCGGCGGATGTTAACAACACACTTTCATAATTTATGGATTTTTCTATTTGAATAAAATGAACAACTGTTTTCACGAAAAGAACAATTAGGTTTTAAGAAAATGTTTATTTTCTTATTTGAAAAATATTTCGTGTATTTAGTATCCATCCTGAATAAGTATTTTTATTTCTTAGATATTTTTTCTCTCGTTGTTGGTCAATGAAGAAGTTTTCCCTTCAAAGAGTAAATGTTTAATTTTCCAACATATTTTTGCTGGAAGATATTTACTTATTTATTCGTGAACCAATTTTATCTCATAATTAGGTCTCAAGAAGCCTGTTGCTGTTTACATTTTCGGGGACAGAGAGAACTGTCCCTTTAATATAAAGCGTATTTAAAAAATTTTTGATACTCTCTTACAAAGAGGAAAAATGGCGAAAAGAGAACGAGTTAGTTCATTTCGACGCTTGTCCAACATTTGAAGAATGATTTTTAAGTCGATCCAATATTAAATTGAATAATTGGGTGATTTTTCAGCTTCGAAAACTCTCGTATCTCCGCGATTCTCTGAATTTTTTAAATCCTCCAATCTGCAGCCTGCACAGATCTCGGAGGTTTCGCAATCCCGGATCTTTCTTTTTCTTCTATTCTCTTGAAATCTCGCGAGCTTCGGACCTCCCTGTCTCGCGAGCCCTCAATTCGCTCAAATCAGCAACGTTCTCCGCAATCACTTAATTCGTCGATCCGCCCCATTAAATTTGCGCTGCTGCTGCGCCCCGCGACGCAAGTTAAATCCCAAAATTACAGCTCTATCTCCTCGTTACGGTAAATTTATCATCGCGATCATCCCGCAATTTGCGTCCGCGCTCACATCTGGCGCTTGACTGCGTCCCAAAAACGGCGCGCAATACGCGCGGTCATAATGCGTCGCGAACGGTTGCCGTAGTCGGCGCTAATTAGATCGCAATGCGCGCGGGCTCTTTCGCACTAATCGAATTTCCGAAAGTATTAGTCATGCAGCCGCCACTCGCGAACGCGCGGTAATTAGAACGCGCCCGTAAACCGCCACCGTTCGTAAACGCGTTACCGCGAGCCACCGCCGCCGCCGTCTCTTGTTTTGCGCTCGCCCGGTATAAACGTTACGTAATGGAAGGTAGAAACGACCGTAAATTTCGGTGACGCGCTCGTTACCGACGTTTCCACACGGTGATCCGACGTTAATGCGAAAACAACGCGCTAGAACGATCTTGCGTCTTATAAGATTATGATAATATGTCACACACTGCTGCGTGAGGCAAAAATATACCTAAAGAGGGAAAGAGAGGGAGGGATGATTAATCTCATGGAAATTATAGTCATTTTTCGGCGCCAACTATATTTTTATGTTGTGACAAGTTGCAGTAGCAATATGCATATGAGATTGTCACTGTCACTACGGTTATTGCACAAATAATTTTTCCGATTGCACAGCTATTTTAGTGGTATTGTGGTCATAAATATTATTACACTTTTTTGAGAGTATAACATGATATAACGGTTACAAACATCGAATATTAAATATCAGGTGCCTAATATAGGGTATTACATTTTAATTGAAAATAAAATGTCGCGGTTAAAAATGGCAAAAATGAAAATCGGAGAGTGAAGAAAGAATAAACAGAAAATAGGATAAAGAGAGAATAAATATAGGTTGTAGTGATCTTAGGACCGTATTGATCGTCATTATTTGAAACTCGTCTCAAGTGAGAGAGATAAAGAGTCAAATTCAAAGTTTGATAAAAGTTTTTCAGTTGAGTCACGATCACAGATACACAACTGTCACAGATATATCATAATTTAACTGAAAATTTTTTATTGAATTCTGAATAACAATCTGAATACTCCACATGAAACAAGTTGCAACTGACAACTATTAAACACGTAGACAGTAGTGGTATCAGGGAATTGTAATTATGTAGCAATTTGACAAACGAGAAACATGCTATAACAAACATGTTGCCACAAAATGATATACGATAATCTCGGAACAATAATATAACATTCAGTAATATATAGTAATGCTCGCGTTCTGTGTTTTACTCTATTGAATATCCGGTTAGGTCAGATTTCTCGGGGCCGTTGAGTCGTGCAAAATCGAATATCGCGTCGAGTATCGCGTCGGCGAGTAATCCTTCTCGACTGGACCAACCTCTTTCTCTCTCTCTCTTTCTCTCTCTCTCTTTCTCTCTCTCTCTCTCTCTATCTGACTCCTTGCTTCTCTCTTTCTCTGGCGCGGTGAGATAATCAAGCCGCGAGAAAGCAATGGCGAGTTATGAGCTTCCTTTGTTCCAACTCGACGATCCACTCTCTCTTGCCCCCTCTCTTAGCATCCTTGCCCTCTCACGTAGATCTCCTCCTGTCTTTCTCACGTAAGACGTGGGTAATTCCGTGACGCGTCCACGAAAAGGATGCTACGAGGGATGATATCGCGAATCCGACCGCGACTGATTATCGATAACACCGTCTGATAAGGAGGTCATTTGTATCGAGGCAGCCTCGTTTGTAAACGGATCCCTTCGGGTGGGTCCTCCCGTAAGGATGCTGCGATTGCTCCAACGGAGATTGTGGAGGTGTTCCGTGTACCTTGTTAGCGATACTCGACGGTGTGTCTTAAATTACCGAAAAAATATCGCTCACGAGATAATCGCGCGAGAGCGACGACCGCATATATTACAATGCGTGGAGAAAAAATTCGTACATCTTAGATATGTTGAGTGCGATCTTACGCAAAAATGGAAGGTATGTGTGTGAAAGATGAGGCCAAGTGTGCGTATTTCGCTCAGTACTGTCTACTGGATCACAATTTGAGTTAATGTGACTCTATTTCCTCAGTAACATCTCCCCCAGAATTTTCAAAATAATTTGTCAATATCCCAAATCGCGCTCCGAAGGTTAGATCCAACGTAGCGTTGGAAAGTATGTGTGTGGATGGTTTACGTGTTATATAGGTACAAGTAGAAGTTCCTTTTTCCTGTCGAATTTCTGCCGAACCTTCTTTCGCAACTGCATACTGAATCGGGGGTTTGCGAGAAAAAATGAGCCAAAACAACTCAAATTGAGTTGAGCGAACTCAATCTCAAAGTATATGATGAAAACTCATTCTTTCAGCACAGTTTGCATGTTTCTTTGATCTTTTGGTTACGTCGAACGAGCTGCCTCAGAAGTTAGTTCAATGAGGCGTCAATGATCTAACTATCGGTCGTAGTTATCGTCTGACCTAATCGACAGAATTATTCATTTGTCACGCGATTAGGTTAACCTTTAGGCCAATGAAAAAATATTTATCATACGCAAAGAACTCTACGTTTCGATTTCGTTGACTCTTCGTCGTTGGCAACATTTTTCCATAAAAATTCCTACGTCAAATTGCCGGGAGATCTGACTCAATTTTTCCTTATTCGAATCCATCGCAGTTTGCGCAATAAAATTCACATGGAATATTGAGACTGGAATTTTTGTCTAATTTTTTTCCTCAGACTCTTCCAATTTTTTCCAACTTTATTTCGGGCAATAGAAGATCGTTTCGTGAACTCGCCGCAATCATTTCGCGCGATGTTCTTTGATAAGTGAGACATCGACGAGTGGATGGTTGAGCGAGCACGTGATGTGATGTGGCGTAGCCTTACACAGGCGCGATATTTCGGAGAGAGACGGAGATAGAGAAAGAGAGAGAGCAAGCAAGTTGCTTTGCCGTGGCGCAAAGTTAGCACTGCAGCCGTGGCAATCTCGATCTATCTTACGGTATTTGAGATATGTACATATTTAGATGTATCTGCGCGGTGAGCGGACAACATTACATATAGGGCGATTCTCCTCCGGACAGGGTCGGATTTATGATCGCGGGGCACCCCGCGGCAATCGTGCTCGTGAGCACAAATTTCATCGGCGGCGGGGTGAGCGGGAAATATCGCGTATCCTGTGGAAAATATTAGATTTCAGACGAGCCGCTATTCTTCGCGAATTTTACGTGACGCGTGACGACGACACGCGCGGCATTAACAGCGATACAATGTTAACCCGAGACGAATTTTTGACTCTACTTTTTCGACCTCAACATTCTACTTAACATCTGCTCTGACACTCTGAAGCCTACATCAAACTATTTTGTTTCTATTTAATCTGTTAGCTCTGCCAAGAAGTTAGCTCTTTAAAACCAAAAGTGGCATTGTGTGCGTTTTCTGTCGTTTAAAGATGTTAAATGGGACTTCAGTATCAAATACATACTAATCTTTCAGTATACACAAATATTAGAAAATTCAGGCGGAAAGCAGGACTAAAATTTCAATTCGCGAACGCAACTCACAGCAATATAACGGGTTTGCAACGTATTATTATTTCATTATCGCCGAGGCTGCTGCGCGTCGATATTAAACGCGGCATTCGTTTCCTTCGCGACGAGTCGGCCGTGATTAATTCTATAATAAAATACCCCGGTTGTGTTCGATACAGCTAATGTTGGCGGATCGAGTCACGAGCGTGCAAATCACACGCGCGCGACGAAAATACGGAATGTCAAAGTGCGCGCGCGGACGTGCCTTCGATCGATCGATCGATCATGGCGCGTTTTCCGTTCTCTTGTGCTGCTCTCTCCGAGCTCGAATGCCGTGGGGGGCAGTTGCTACGAACGCAAGGAAAGCGCGCGGCTCTTTACGTCGCGTCGGCCCTGGGTAACGCGACGTACATATGTACGTACTCGTGTAACCAGCCAGGAGAAGGTGTAATTTAACGGGAACGGCCGGATCGAACCCGGCTTACGTCAGTTCCTGTTTGCACTTTCCTGCTGGTCCCGCGCGCTCACACGCGAGCGAGCGTGTGCGTCTGTAACGGGCGAGAAATTTATGGCGACTACGGGACGCGCAGACAAGCCGTTGCTGTTGTTTGCCGCGGCGGGCTATCGATGTAAACGTCGCTCTTGACGAGACGTGACCGATCCCGAGGTGACGATCCCACTGTTCCCGCTCTCTCGAGCTCTCCTTCTCTCTTAACCCTTTCTCTCTCCTCTGAGAACGTGCATCGCTGTTCGCGCGGGAGCGACGCAGGCCGCGGCGTAAGCGGGATTTTTCCGCGGGACCTCGAGTTTCCGCATCGTCGACGTAATCCGCGAGAAAGCATGCACGATGTAAGAGTCATGGTTAACGGTGAAGTGTAAAAACGCAGTTGATAATTAGCAAAATCGTTTCATCGTTTGAAAAAATTAAAGCTTCGCGCGCGGAAAGAGAGATGAAGATATGGAGAGGAAGCGTATGATTAAAATAATAGCTTGGAAATTATCGCTTTGGATTTTTCGACGCTGGGACGGTGGTGCGAAATTCGCCAAAAGCGTCGAACCCTTCGTTATTAATATTATCTTTTTAATGGGCACGTTAAAGATACGTATCGAGGTGTCGACGAGATTCATGGCGACTGCGGTGGATGCAAGGACTATGATTAAAAATGTAAAAATGCAATCAATAATTAATAAGACCGCGCCCCCGTTAGTACTTAAAAATTAAAGCCTCCGCGTGGAACTAAGGGAAAGAGAGAGAGCATGATTAAAATAATCCTCTGGAAATTATCGCTTTGGGTTTAACGACGCTGAAAAAATTTCGCGAAATTTCACTAAGAGCGTCGAATTCTTTTTATCCCTTTTCTCCCTTTTTTTTTTTTTAACGAGTAGATTAAAAATCATGATCGCGAGAGAGCTCGGCGAGATCCGCGTTGTCCGGCGTGAAGTTGAGGACGGAGTGATCGAACGAACGAATCCGAGTGTGACTTTCGCGGATTCGCTTCGTAAATAGCATCGTCACGAAACTCATATAATCGGATATTAGCGTGTAACACGGCATTACGGCCACTCGCACGTCCGGGGAATGGATTAAACGGGAAATCCTATTACAAGTTTACACCGGAAACGTGCCGCGTTACATGCCGTGTGCCGTGTCGTCGCGTCGCAGCCCTGGCGCGAACGAGTCGACGCTCTCTTCCGTCAAACTTATTCAATTTTTCAGATTTATCTGGAAGTTGATCGAAGAGAGAAGCGACGGGAAGTAAGAAAGTCATTATGTAGGGCGTACTATCTTTATCGTATCAAGCTGGAATGATAGATTCCTCGACGAAGTCTCGAGGCCCGATATTTTCGTTCGGAGAGTTTAATAGCCTTGCCATTCCATTTCTTTGCGACTCACTCAAAATTTCCGATATCAAGTGCATCAAATACTATTCCAAATGTATACTGAAAAATGTCACAACGTGTGTGCATGAAAATATCACGATGATTAGGACGTCTCGTTAATTTCGACGTGATATATACCGCGTTGAATAAAACATTATTTCCTATCTTAAATATTTTAATAAAAATGTTAATTGGTATCTGCAACAAAAGGAACTTGGAAGGTCAGAAGTTTTAAATTAGATATGTTTTTCAGTCGAACTTGTCACGTTTGATTTGAACAGAATTTAAAATGGAGGATGTCATAGCGAGCAATTGACCATAAAAAATCTCGACATTATTCGTCGTGTTAAATGAGACATTAACTAGTATTTTGTATGTTAATAAAGACGTCGATTAATGTTTTTGATGTAAGCAACTTGAAAAGTCAGTTTTTAAATCAGACGCGGTGTTTAATCAGAATTTCATTGTTAATTCATCAGTTTTAGTTTTTAAAGAAGAAACGCGACGAAAGGAATGTTCCGGGTACAAGAAGACCGGACACGCGACGTGGATCCTATTAATTAGTAACTCATCAGATTTATCAAATATGAACCTCGCTCGTGAAGTATGAAGCGAGGATAAAAAATTCAAATCCGGCACACTCCGGGACGAGGTTAAACAAATCTCATTTTCGCAACTACACGTCGTCGTCGCTCGATTTTCAGGTACGGTTAGGGCCGAAGCTTTTACTGAACGTCGGGTTATATTTGCCTCGTTCGCTACTGGATTAATAACACACAAGTATGTTAACGTCGTTGACCATCGTCATCGTCGTCGTCGTCGTCGCGGTATTAACTCGCAGTAGCGCGCGGGTTCCTCGCCATTAAAATTAATTCGCGCTAGTCCGAGCGGTCACATTAAAATCGAGAGCAAGCGCGCGCGCTTGCGTGATATTTCGCATAAAAGCTCCTGTCCGCTCACCACCACCGCCCTTGTTCCCTCCCTTCCATCGTGCTCGTTAATTTCGCGTATAATTGAGCGCGGCCGGCCCGACTACAAACTCGTTAATCCTTAATAATCTCGCAAACTTCTTAATCCCGGCCGGTGCCCGCCAACTAATTAAGTGCGTTAAACACCTTTGCTGCTCCTCTCTCTCCCCCGCACTCTCTCTCTCTCCCTCTCTCTCTCTCGCTCTTTCATCATCTCGCCTTCCTTCTATCTTCACTACAGGTGCGCCGGTTTCGGGCTGCAGCCTCGGCTAACTCTCTGTGCAAATTTTCGCGCAACATTAATAGCCGCTCCTCGGAAAGTTTCAGCCAATTTGCGGCTCTTGGGAATTGGTGTACCCTCTTTCCCTCCTTTCTTCTCTTTCTTTTTGGGATAAAAGTGATTTTAGGAGAGATATTCTCTGGAGAGAGAGAGAGAGAAGAGAGAGAGGAGAGAGAGAGAGAGAGAGAGAGAGAGAGAGAGAGAGCTGGGAGAAGGGTGGCGAGTTTGCGAGGAAACTGTTTATTCATGTCTGAAAGTAGACGAATTCGCAACAGTTGCAAAATTGAATGTTCTCGGGAGAAGGGATGAGCTCGAGTTAAACGAACTCGGAGGTTCTCGGGATTGGATTCGCACGACTGCCGTGTCGTTTTCGTTTGTGTGTCAACCCGTTAGAAAATAAAACGAAAAAGTGGAAAATAAGATGAAACCATAGAATAGTAAGAATTAATTAGAAAATAAAATAATCCCCGATGGAAAAGCTGGAAATCAAATTGGATCGCGACGAAAATTATTTGTCATTTTCTCTGCAGAGTTGAGAATCCCGGCGAGAGAACTGCGTTCTCGATTGCAAGTCAATGATTTATTATAACGAATAGCGGGGTAAAACAAATATTTACGTGGTTACCCGCGACGCAACGACGGACCCGACCTGCGATTTCGCCGAGGAGAAATGAAACGCGATCTCGCGCAAACTTGGCTTAGTGGATTCGCCGTTTGCACTGGCGGCAAGTTACCGGGGCGAACTTATCGGGCGAGCAGCTACAAATCCGCCGTGAATTTTCGCTCTCTCTTTCTCTCTCTCACTCATTCACTCACTCTCTCTTTCCTCCTTTTTTCTCCGTTGATTCGGCGACGATCGATTTACGCGCAGAGCTCGCGTTTTATCGTGCCGCGTTCTGCGTAAAGCTCGCGGCCTCTCGCTCGCGAGCTCGCAAGCTCCCGCGTAACGTGCAACGGCTGATAGAGTTCGGAAGTTCGCCCGCGGCGATGCGGCCGAACTTCCGGCGAAGAAAAACATGCCGCTACGATAAATCGGAGCTCGCCTCCGCGAGAGATAATTGAAATATGTAAATATCCGGCGATGATGCGCAGTTGCTCGTAACAAACATTCTCGCGAGGCTGCGCCGGAGGGAGAGAGGGAGCCAGTGAATTCGCGAGCGGGAAATTAACGAATTTATTTGTCGGAAGAAGCGAGGAAGCCCGGGGCATTCATCAATCCGTGAATTTCCATCGAAATCTTCGCGAAAACATATCCGCGATGAAAACTTCCCGCTTCGCTGTCCGTTGATAACGCTATCTTCATTTACGCGCATTTTTATCAGTCGAATCGCTTGGCATTAATTTGCAAGTTTGCCGTTTGCGCTGCGAAAGTCGTTTATGAGTTCTTTCCTCGCAGTTGTCGAGAACTTGGTCTCTGACGTGTCGTCCGTTCAATTTTCCGTCTTGAGTGTCCCTCTCTCGTAACAATTAGCGCTGAAATTCAGGATTTGTTAAGGTTAGCTGTTAGATGTGAAAATTATTCGGGGAAACACTGGATCGGCGCCCGTCGGTCTTTCAACAAGCGCGAGTTTCCTCCTTGGGAAACGTGAGAATACAGACAAAATTAGGAAGCGAAGTTCGCGAATTTGAGCCTGATGAGGAATTGCAAAGAACGTGGCGACGCGTGTTAATGAGCAGCCGAGACAGAGCTGCCGCCGTTATTAAAAGTGCTCTAATTGGCAGAGACTGCGAGATCGAACTGTCAGAAGAATCAGCGTTTTATCGCGACTTGTTGGCGCACGTTTGGCGATGCTTTTGTTTACACTTCCAGCATAACGTGACGCATAACGACGGACTCGATTCCGGTTCTTCTAATCTGCGCACAGGCTTTTAATCTCGCCTCCTTCTCGATTATTACCGTTAAATCAAAGCTGACTCGCGAGCTGTCGATTTACCTTTCATTTATCTCGCAAATCTCGGGGAAGAATCCCTCAGTTAATATGCCTTAACTTTCCTTGCTATGCGTCACAAACTCGCAAACGAAAGAACTTCACTGGCGCCGGGAACGTCGGTTTGCTCGAGCTCCCGCTTTCCGAGTCGGCGGAGTTAATCAACTTTAACCCGCGTTGATGTATTTTAATTTATGCCTCGGCGAAAGGAATTTCATTTATCTCGACCCGCCTCAAGACGCGTTAAGCGGAAGACTTTTGCTTCGATTCATCTCGAACTGTTGGAGGATTTACATTCGGTTTCCCACGATGGTCTTCCGCTACCCGAATGAAAATGTAACTAGTAGGTCTGAATCAAAAGCTAGTAGCTGGTTAGATTAAATTTTCAGACTCGTTACTAATTCGTCGCTGGTTGATTATTCGCTGAAATATAGAATCGTCTAACCGTTGTGTGGTCATTACATGTCAAATATGATAGATCTATGGCGCTGTCTACTCTAAAATACATAATTTAGCTACTACATCATCACTAGCATTTCAAAATTAGGCAATCTCAATTAAATGGAGGTTACCTTAATTTCATAAAAAACTCAAGAAAGCAGAATTGAATGTTACATTGCTGGCTAGCAATTACTTGTGGCGTTTTATCTCATAACTCTAACTCTGTCTGTTTAACCATCAGCTGGCTTATTTATCTAGTCACTAGAGAAGTGAGCGTTACATTACTGACTAGTAATGATGTTAGACACAAATTTACTATCTTGCGGCTAGGCATTAGTAAGGTTCAATTTTTATTAAGGTAACAAAATCCATCCCTTGCTCCGTCCCTTACACTCCCGCGAATTAACGTTTATATGGCAAACTCGCGTCGATCGCGAGCGCGTCGTAGCCGTCGCTACCTGCCGTGGCCGCAGCTGGCATTCTCTTTTGTAACTCCATCGCGGAATCTAATCCCAAGGGGTGAAGCAAAGGAGGAAGCAGGTAGCGGCCTAGGGGGAGGAGAAGCGGCGGAGAAAACGGACGGAGGGACGAGAAATGTTGTTGCCACTCGTATTTCCCGCGAGAGAGACACGCAGACGTCGGAAAAAAGACGGGCACGGGGGGAGGGGGGAGCAACCGTTCTAAGCGAGCGCGGGAGAAACAGCGGCGCAAAGAGTAACTCAGTGAGAGGAGGAAGGGTTGGCCAGAGGGATGGTGATAGTCGAGGCTCGCGTTTTACACCGACGCTGCTGCGCTTGATGAGCAGCGCGACCGCTCTTATCAATACCGTCGCGACTAAGGTCGGGTCTACAATAGATGTAGTAGAGCTTTTAGCTTTATACTCTGAGCTCAAAACTATAGTGCAATTTTCTGCCAGGGACATTTTTCACTGTTACCTGAAGTCATAATCTCTAAACTTTGCGCGCGTTAACCTGATTCCAACTGTTACAGCAGCATAAGAAACGCTTTTTGTCAGAAATTATAGGCCTTAGAGCAGAAGGTTAAAGGCTTACTACAGCTATCGTAAACTTGGTCTAAACCTAAACGAGAGATGCGCTGGGATTGCTCAAGTGGTTGAATGGTCGGTTCATCCATCGCGTCTAGGGGTGATCGATCTCTATATACTAATGGGGGTTGTCTTATTTAGAAGGATGTAACTAGAGGCTTATACGCGAGCGATGCACGTACTCGATGGAAATTGATAACTGCCAGATCCGAGGATTTTCGAAGCCGCCCTCGCCCTCTCCGCTCCCTTTTATCTCCTTTACGTCGTTAAAGTTGCACGACTTCCAGCGGGAAGGCTCGTGAAAGTGTTACGAGAATCGTGGTCTTAAATCTCTACATATCGAAAAATACAAGAAGTATGCGAGTTTCTACAGAATTTTAGAAAACATATTACGAGAAACGTATTTCCGCAGGTAGGGAATGCTTACATTGAGAATCGTCATCTTAGAATTCTTATTGCTCGCGATTTTGATCCATCCACGATCTAGAAGTATCCTGATCGCCATCGTGAATCATTCTATCATTCATTAAGACTATAATTATTACACGAATATTTTTAATCGAGGAGTCTGTTTATCTCTTAAATCTGCATTAATAGTTATTACTTGAAACTTATTCCCCACGTAAAATATTCAGATCTGAATTTAGAGTTAGATTTGAGTTTTTTACTTGAATCATATAACATGTATGACATTCATGATCACAACTCAGCCAAAAAATTCATCTGACTTTAAATACAAATCTAAATGTTTCACCCAAGGCAAGTTTCAAGTAACGACTATTGATACGGGGACTACACGGAGATTCCTTCGATTAATATCAGAACTATTTTCATCGAAGGCTGGTTATTTTCATCTGGCTGCTCCAGGGGAATAAGATACGATACATTTTTAAGAGTCGAATTCGCCGCGCGCAGCTGTAATTATATTCTTTATAATCTATCAATTTATCTACCTAATTATTCTTTATAATCTATCTATTATTTCTTTAATAATATTCTTATAATATTCTATCTACTATTTCTTTAATAATATTTCTTATATAATATTCTTTCGATACAATCTCTCTTTTTTTCTCCCTCTCTCCCTCTCTCATCGCAAAAAGCAAAGAGAGAGAGAGAGACAGAGAGAAAGAGAGAGAAAACCGCGCTCGCATTCCTTCAAGCATCCATAAACCGCGCTCACCGCAACGGGCTGATCGACAATGCGCGCCTTACGTACCTTACGGCATCGATATTCGTGCGTTTCGAGTTACGCTGGAATTTCATACAGCGAGCGGTTCCGCGTTATAATTGCCCTTTGTTGGCGTTGGATTGGCCGCCGCCGTTGGGTCGTCCCCCGTAACCATAAAAGTCCCATGATGCGCGAATTTCGTGCGATTAATCGGCGGGTAGAGCCGTAATCGCGACAACGAGCGCGGAGGTTATTACTTGCATTGTCATTACGACACAAATGCGGATCGTGCGGGGTATTGTTGCGGGGATTATTGTTAACGTTATAACGAAGCGGTGCGCTGTGGTGCGCGGGTTCTCCTCTTCCTTTTTTCTTCTCTCTGCCTCTCTCTCTCTCTCTCTCTCTTTTTTTTGTTTCGCCATTTATAACCGACGTCATCGAGGGGGCAAAGAAAAAACGATGATCGATTATCGGTTCTCATGATTACCGTGCCGGTAATTGATCGGTCAAAACTGTTGGTCGCGGGCTTGAATATGCATTAAACTGATGATAGTCACGGGGATTAATTGTTCATTATAAATTAGTCGGAAGTCTGAATCATTAATCACCCGCGTTAATCGCGGCAATCAGTAATTATGAAATGTAAGCATAGTGTTTGCAAATGATTCATTGTTAAAAATTGCCAACAAAATTGTGTCATTAAACGCACACTTCCTCCGTACACACATACACATGGATATGCGTACACGCTAATTATATTATAATAATATTCATAGAAGGTAAATAAGAGATCAAAATAATTGTTGTTTGAATTATAATTATGACGCAAATATACCCAGTTATAATGAAAATTATTGTTAAAACAACGACTGCTATATTTGAAAATGACAGAAGTTATTGAAAATGCAGCTGTCACGGCTCATTGCCGCGAGCACATCATTACACAAAGTTACATCATCGAAGATGATAATTACATTGCCATATCGTCGAAAAATAATTAACAATGCACGAATCAGCGGCTTTTATGATACCCGTAAGTTTAGCATATTCCACGGACACATTTTATTTATATAAAAGCGTTATTATTTATATAAGCGGTAGTATACCTAGTATTTAATTTGCAATCCTGTTCAATTTGCGGACATTTAAAAGTAACAGTCCGAATTATAGGTCGGCTCTCAATTTTGGGTTGAAATTTAGTTTATTAATGCATTAAAAGCTTACGCATTATAATGAAAAAAAAAGAAATGCAGTCATAATTTTCTTAATTCCTTTACAATTACAATTAATACTCTAAAGTTTTACTCACAAACATTCTTCATATTTAAGAAAGACATCTAGGATCTAAACTGTCGAGTCTCTATAACTTTAAGCGACCCATAATTAGTTACCTTAATTTAGTGTCTCTTGGCTATAATAATATCGCCGAATTTTTTAACAGAACTTCGTAAAATTGTTCGTTGACGGAAACGTACAGCGATATTTTATCGAGAACAACTGCACACGCGTATACATACACCCATAGAGATACACATAATTAACGTGCACCACGTGCTTCCACGACCGCATTATAGACTATGCTTTTCGTACGATCCGCTCACCTTGTATAGAGCGCGGAGCAAACGACGGCTTTGTCCGCAAATTTGGCCGCGGGGCTACAAATGGCAAAGTCCTCGGCGAGGTCGACCCATCGACAGGAGAGATCGACGGGTGCAGCAGGCCGACATTGCAACGGCCGACGTATTTTGCATCGATATTCACGACAGCCCGGCCGCGCAGTTAACACGCGACGGCCCGTTCTACGCGGTGCTTCGCGAAACGCGCGCCAAGCATGACCGCGATACACGTGGGCGCAATTTCGCACACAGGATACCTCACAGCAACGCGTCCCGTCGTGAGCCATTCCAACGTGACGAGCCATCTTTATTGGCCGAAGGCGGAAGGCTCGGGTAATGAATGTGAGTCGTGCGCGCGTCCGACGGTTCTTCGTTTTTCATCGGATGTGCGACTGCACTCTCGAAATTTCTCCGGCGGAAATTCCATTAGAAAAGTGGAGTGACGGTCGGAGTCGAGTGACTTTTCACTCGCGCGAATTCTTCCACTCTGAGTCGCGGAGTGAATGTTTTCATTCGAAATTGAAGGGTGAATCCAATATGTTCCCCACCGTCGTCACTGCGAACAAATTCCCGGTAATCGATTGGAACACTCGCTCGTGTGGATTAAGAGTCCATTCGAAGTTTGAATTAAACATTTACTCGAGTGAGGTTTCACTCTGAGAATTTTAGAGAGTAGATTGTTCAATGCGCTTCGTGCAATAATAATCGCGACACGTTAGCTGAATAATTAATATTTCACTCGACGAATATATATTTTTCATTAAACAAAAAAAGTATCCCGCGATTTATCGTACGCTTAAAGAGAAACATGATGATGGCAACAGGTAATAATTCTACGGGTTTTGTACGTAGAATTGTAATGTGTATAATTTCATCAACTATTTTGTAGTTCCTGCAACTGTAAAGCTTTAATTGCAATAATTTCAAAGTAGTTTATTAAACAATATATATATATATATATAAATATATATAAATTCTACATTCATCAAGTACAAAATTCGTCTAGTTGTCATTTACGTAGTTGCCATCACCATCACATCTTGTTCTCTGAGTGTAAGTAATGATTCCATGTCTGAGATTTATGAAAAATCACACAATTAATTACATCAGTTCCGGGAGTGAAATCTCGCGCGAGACACCTCGTATGACCTATCTGATGGAGGTATTTTAATCGTCCCCCTCGTGCGGCCGACGAATTCGCGCTCGACTTGGCATAACGCGACTCGCAACCGCAACCGAAGCGCATAAATCGAGCCGCGTCTCGTGGTATTCATAGAATCGTGCCGCCGCCGTTGCCTTCGTGAATGCCATCTCGTAAGTAGAACGATACTCGCTCGCTGCGGCGACCGACTATCGCTAAATAATAATAACAACCGTGTCGCGCGCGCGAAACGAGAGATGCAGAAATCGAGCGGGGTCGACTCGGTTACAGACGTCGATTTCATCTCTGCCGGAAGTTTCATCTTGGCAACTGCGAAATATAGAACGGAATGTGGTAACTTTTCTGAGAAGGGTAGAATTTATTCGAGTTTAATTTAAAATTTAATATTTGATTTGGAATTAATTCTAATATATTATTCAAGTAAAATTTATACGAAATTATTTAAAGTCGTAATTATGTAGAATAAGGACTTTTCCGAATTTTGATATTTTTTTGCTGCAATCTTGATAAATATCTTTGTTGTTATTCCAACAATAATAATCAAATGGGGGAGTCTAAAAAATATGTAAACTATCTGTTTTCAACTATTTTTTCTAACATGCCTGTACGTAGAATATCGTATAGCTTAAGATTTAAGACTGAAATTGCAACAAACTGTTGCAACTGAAAGTTAAGAAGATTAGAACATTTATTTATTAAAACTTTTATTTATTAAGATTTAAGACTGAAATTGCAACAAACTGAAAAGATTAGAACATTTATTTATTAGTAACAAACACTACTTTATTGGTAATATAAAAAAAAATTTTTACAAAAATAAATATTGAATTTTTGTTTAAATTGGAGATCGGATCTTCAAATTGTACATTGAGTTTTTAAATCGTATTTCAAAGATATGCAGTCATAAACAATAAAAAAGTATTAATTAATTAATCCTATATTACATTAATATAACAATAAAACAAAACAAAAATAAAAGTACGCAAGTAATGTTACTAGTGTCATCTATTTTGCTACATAACATAAATATTGCTTTAACAACATGTTTAACCGATTTGGCTAATTCTTTTATCATGAATCATGCTTGTTTCATTTGTCACCGCGCTTTTCTTCGTCATCGCGGTTTAATTCGTTATCGAGCGCAATAATTCTAAAAATCTGAAGTTTTAGCCGTCGCTCGTTGTTTGTTAAAAAGTTGTATGAATGTAATGTAATTTTTCAAGACAGTTCTATAAAATATACACTCTTCCTTTCACTTTTGTGAGAAATTCTCACTCTTTAGCTTAAGTACAACAGACTTGGCTCCCTCCCGCCGCAGTGCGGGAGGTCTGGGAGGCGTAGCCTTCCAGTTACACGGCAAAAGACAAGCACCTTTTTATTAATATCTCGGAAACACTATAAGCGATCGCCATATAGCCATGTTTATATTATTGAAATATGATAAATAAAAAAGATACCTGTCCCTAGCCGTGTAACTGGGAGGCTACGCCTCCCAGACCTCCCGCACCGCGGCGAGGGGCTGTTGTACTTTAGCTAAAGTTACTTAACGTAAAGTTTAACAATCGCAAATTGAAATGGAGGTGCCACAACCCCCGAAAATCTACGTAGGAAAAAATTAAAAACATTGAAAGGTTATGTACTTTTCGGCTCCCCCACTTGATTATCAATGTTGGAATAACAACAAAGATATTTATCAAGATTGCAGCAAAAAAATATCAAAATTCGGAAAAGTCCTTATTCTACATAATTACCACTTATTCAATTAAAAATTTAATTTTTAATTTGGAATTAATTCACATATATTTTTCAAATTAAGTTTATTTGAAATTGCTTAAAGTGAAGTATAATGTATTCTTCCATTTTGAGTAAAATTTGTTCGAATTTATTTCAACAATTATAATAATTTTCTTAAGATATTGTTTAAGTAAAATTTATTCCAAATTATTCAAAGTAGAATAACATTTATTTTTTTATTTCGAGTGAAATATTTGTTTGAATTTGTTCCAATGATTATTATCATTTTCTTAACACATTGGTTAAGTAAAAATTATCCAAAATTATTTAAAGTAACGTTTATCTTCTTATTTCGAGTAAGATTGACCCAAATTTATTCCGTGGATCATTATAATTTTATTAATACATTGACTGTCATGGTGATGGTCACTACAATCGTATATCTATTAATCCGTGGAGTATCTCGCGTATCCCCGATGTCCTCGGCTGCACACTCGCGTGCTTCTTTTTTGCGCACCTTCTCGAGTGTCTCGTCGTCGTCGCCCCGAAGGACGACACGTCGCGAAAAGTCGGGTTGACTTTCTCACGAGCGGCTACGTTATTGTGACACCACGCCGTCGTCTCTCCTCTGTCTTCCTGTTCGCTGTGGCGTTGAAGTGACGGGGTGCCGTCGCGAGCGAAGTCGAGCAAAAGAACAGACACGGCCGGGCGCTGAACAGCGAAAAGAGAAGGTGACGGTCGGTCGCGAGACTTCGGGAGAATCGACTTCGCAACTTGGCGCGATGTCGACGGCGCGGACGCAGATAGAGCGCGTGAAAGTATTTCCTTGTTCGATGATCCGCGGCGAAGAGGCGCGCTCTTTCGAAAAGAACGGAGAGAGCGAGCAATAATATCGATGGCGCATTGTGCGAAGTGGCAAGTCGCGAGAGCGCGAAGTGGGAATAAGGAGAAATGCTGACCAGAAGTTTTCCGCTGAGGGAAGTTGCCGCTTGCACCGGTTACATCGTCCGAACGTTAGCGCGAAGCTTCACCGTATTTCTCCCCTGCCTAGTCGATTTTATTTTATCACTCGTTAACTCTTTACGCGGGCTGTTGTTATGTGCACGCGACTTTACTCTTTCATTCGTCTTATGAAGCAATATTTTTCAATCATAATCGTTTGCAATCGAATATTATAGAAATTGTTTCAAGCTAAATGTGTGAATTTACTATCCAAGGAAGGTGATCTCTTTAGATATCATCCAAACGAATTTTCGAGATCAGCAGTCGAATATTTTATTCGAGAATAAAATTTAAATTTTTCAAAGATTTTTAAAGATTTTCAAAAATTAAAAATTTTTAAGTAATAAAGGAAATAAAGAAAATATCTCTTTATTCGAGATAGGTGCGCCATCAAAATATTATGTTATGTCTCATCGACATGTTTGAGCGCGCGCTCAAACAATTTAACGCGTTAGCACTCGATTAATATACACAAGATATACCTGTAAACAAAATCAATGGGAAGTCTGTTAACGCGTAGACGATATAACTTACAATGAACCAAGCCGATTAAGTCACTCGACAGTTATCGATCCCTCGGCCGTCTCGTTAGCGAAGTTGGGGGCACTCCGCCGCCGTCGAGTACAACCTAAAGCACGGTTTATCCATATTTTCGGCGGGAAGCAGTCCCGAGAGTTCGACTTAGATTTCCCGACTGGTGGGCCAATTAATAGCGTTTAATGGCGAGAACGGACAGCCGCGCACTCCACACTGAGAAAGAGAAAAATCATTGATCTAACCAACATTATAGTTATTTTTGGTACCAACTATATTGTTCGTAGTAGAATGATAGTAATAATATACAAGTAAAGTTATCATCATTCAATATCATAGTACAATTGAATTAAAAAAAAATGATTTTTTTAACCACAACGTATAGTAATTATTTTTCTATGTGATCGTAGTTACAATACCAAACATTTCTTTCTCAGTGTAACACGCCTTAAAAAACTTTTTCACATTAAAAAGTAATTTCGAATAAGAAACGTGAATAAATTTTTATTATCGTAAACTTGTCTAATGCCCGTTTCTACCAACTTTGGTTAACTTAACCTGCTGGTTATTCCAACGGAATTGACCAATGGCACTTGTTAATTCTGACAAAAAGAAGTGCGATTGGTCAATTCTGTTGGAATAATCAGTCGGTTAAGTTAACCAAAGTTGATAGAAACGGCATAAAATAACTTGGTTACTTTAATCACATTTATTAGATTATCTCAATCAAAAATATAGTTTGCTCATTTCTCACTAAACAACCTGGTCACAAGGTTGTATACTGAATTCAGATTAATCCGACCAATATTTTTCCCGCGCACAATCGGGGAAACGATAGTTTCTCTCTTATCGCAACGCGGCCAGCTATGATAAATCCTGGTTTCTCCTACTTTCCTGTTGCCCTACGTTGCTATCAGACGTCGTGATTCGATTTGATCGCTCGCTTTACTCTAACCGCGTCCGAAGTATCGGGAAGGCACCTCCGCCTGTACGTATTTTCCTCTCCCTAACCTCTCCCTCTCCGACACCGTCGCCGCCGCGCTCGCTTTTTCGCGGTAGCGCGTGCGAATCGCAAAAGAAAAACTCCGTGTGTACTAGCACGACTATTCCTGATGGCGACGAAAAGAGGCAGAGAAAAGGCGAAGGGAAAACGTAGGGGGAAAATACTTCCGTTCTCTCCGACTTCCCGTCGACGGAGGGGTGGCTGAGGATTCGGGAAAGGGACGCGGGGGCAGCTGAAGAGACGGAGGGGTTGCGGAGCCGAGGCGAAATACTAATTACAACGCGCTCCGCACAATGGCTTTAAATCTTCTCGACGCATTGTTTCAGTCTCTCAATAGCATAAAGTCGGGAAATGAAGTTTGCCGAAGAAGTCTTTCTCTCCCTTCCTCCTATTCCCTCTTTCTCTCTTTCGTCTCTCCTTCGCATAGTTCGCATCTATCATGCCCTCTTGCTTCTCTTCCTTACTCCCCCTGAGTCCGTGTGGCCTCTCGCGTCCTTGCCGCGTCTCGCTCTAGCACGTACTTTGCGAAATTGCCGAGCGTTTCAATTCGCATTTCGTCTCGGAGCATAATTGAATTCTCCGCGCGATTCTTCGCCTCTCGCGAGAACAACGTTATCCGCGGTACGGAGATAACAATTGTTGTTTCGGTTGGAAGTAGGAGGAAGGCGAGAAAAGAGAGAAGAGAATCGGAAGCTGCATGATTTCGCGATTGAATGTAATTTTCGAGGCTGGCGCGAATGACGCGCGAAAAAGATCCGCCGGAAGTTTATTCGCGACGATTGATGCGAGATTCTCCGTCTCTCTCTCTCTTTCTTTCTCTGCCCCCTCCCCTTTTCGCGCGTTCGAAATCGTCTTTGACGTGATTATATCGAGCTTGAACTCGAACACACAGAATCATATCGACAGAGCGAATTCGATTTGGCGTTTCGGACGCCTCTTCGACGGTTCGAGTTGAGAGGAACGCCGGGCAAGGGAGACCGGGTCAAATCGGCCCAAAGGTCATGTTGGCTGCGCGTTTCGTTCATGCATTTATTGTGAGAGCAACAATAGCGAGCGGACCGCAAAATATTCTTTGTAGAATATTTATACACTCTTAAAGTGAGTCAGTGAATAGTCACTGATATTAGTTAAGAGTATAACACTGAGATATTAGTTAAAAGTATAACATTGTATAACACTGAGCACTTTCAGTACTATACTTATAACTGCAATCAGTGTATTCACTGTTTTCAATGTTGTTTGATTCATTTTAGGAAAAACACCTACGTCCTAAAAGGATCGCTTTCGCGATTCCATTTCTACACTATTACTTTCGTAATACATAATGAATCGGACGCGTGACCAATGTAAACTCTTGGGCCGACTTGACCCGGTCTGTCCTATATTTGTCTCTCACGACGAGAGTGTGTTTCTGTTCGGATCTCTTTCTCTCTCTTTCTCCTCTCTTCATCTTTCTTTTCCTTTTCCCGGCGAACTTCCAAAGTGGATTTTTCACTTCGAAACGCTCGAGAAGTCATTACACTCGGGCACTCGGCAATCAAATCTCGAACGTAGCTTCTATATTCAGGCATCCCGGTAATCGTGACTTAAATTCCGTTCTTGAGTTCTGTTAACGTGAAAAAGTAATTAGAGAACGAGCTTCTGCTCTTGAAGCTTATCCGAAGATTACTCCCTCCTTCTCTCCCTCCTTCTCTGTTAAGACAGAGAACGGGCAAAGGGAAGGAAAGGGAAAGAGGCAGGGCAACGATAGGAGCAAGAGCACATTGGGAAAGTAATCGAAAGAGGGAAAAGAACGAGGAAACAGGAAAGAGAGCAAACCTACTTTCGCTTGCGTCAATTTGAAGTCGCGCGCGCGCCGTTGGAAGTTAGCGACAAATTGTTTCTGTATGCGCTGCCGCTTAACGAAGACACGTTCGCCGATATATCGAAAATCGATGGCGGATGCGATTGAAAAATGCGATTTACCAAACACTCCAGTCCGTCGTCGAGCGCATCCGTTTTCGATTCGAACATCTTTGCATTTAAGTATTCACCCTTCACCGCTCGGGAAAGAGCGCAACCGCAAATATTATCTGCAATACGCTGTCGAATACCATCGTAATTGGACGTGACACACATTTCCCGAGAGAAAATTAACTCCTTTTCATCTTTTTCCCGTCGAGAGCAATTCGCAGGACACTCGATGTCCAATTGCGCCGGTAATTGGAATAAACATTAATTTCTTTCACCGCTGTGATTAGAGTCATCACGGAAGTCTGAAAGAACGCATTGAGAAAGAACATGACGCCTTTTCATAAAGAGCGAAGAGGAAGAAGAGTAATCTTTCTCGCTCTTTTTCGCTTTCTCTTCAGCCGGGGAAACCGCGGTTATGCGAGAGTGCATTGATTTTGCGACACCCTGTAGAACCGACCACTGCTGTCGAAGGGTTAAGAAACTATTCGCGTACTCAACGAGCTGCAGATTGGCGCGTCCGAGAGGGAGAGATAGTAATAGGGTTTGGGAGAGCGCAGGGGTGGGCAACGGCGAAGGGAATGAGAGAGAGAGGGGAGGGGAGCAAGGGATTCTCTTATCTCAATTCAAAATATCTCGAGCCAGGTTGCAACTCCGTCTGGAAGTCAAAGCAACTTCCGGGATCCGGCAGCTCCATCCTCGAGTCGTGATCTTGAACAAAGAGGAACGACGTTCATCCCGCGAACTGGCTCTCATCTCCTCCTCGTTCTGAGAAGAAGAGGTGGAGAAGGAGGAGGAGGAGGAGGAGGAATAGGAGGTGCGGGCCGCGATTGATCGGGATTATATAGCACGTTCCGTTGATCTCCGCCGTCGAGGCGCAACTGACAGCGTTAACTCGCGAACCAAGTTAGAGCTCCTACAGATTATCGGAGAATCCGTAAGAAATTGTTCCTCGAGACGCGCGTATTTTCGTTGAAAGTCTCGCGGATGTATCGACACTTCGACACGCGTCACCGCGTTCTCCCACGGCGTAAACGTGACAATAATTAGCATGTTATGAGCATAATAATGAAATTTAAAGGGGGAGGCATGATCTGCGTGTTGGAAGGATTCACTCGCTCTTGTGCGTTACTATCATTACTACTACTGTCAATAATAGATTTAATAATTTAGAAAATTGTAATCTAATCTTTTTTAAAATCCTCGAAATCGAATTTCCAATTCGCTAAAGCAAAAATCACACGAGAACTCTTGGCGAGACGTGTGTGATGATAATTAGCGTACTGGAAATATAACAATTTAAAGTGAGATTCTGTGCGTCGTGAGATTTATTTTGGTATCACTCCCTCTTTGATTACTACTATTATTAATGGTAGATTTAATAATCTATAAAATCGAAGTGGAAGATTTTTAGAATTCTCAAAATTGATAGTTTATAATTGAGAGAGTTTCGGGAAATCAAGGACCTCACGAGAGCTCGTAACGAGATGATAATTAGCGCGTTTTAAATGCAATAATAATTAAAAGAAAGATGTTCATCTCTGCATGTCGTAAGGATTAATTTTGGAGTCATATTTGCGCTTCGACTACTACTATTATTACTAACTAGCTTAAACTATCCGGCGTTGCCGGGCTTCTTGTATGTAGAACATCTAAACTTAAATTATGACAAAGAGATGAAATGTCAAGAGGATGAAATCAGGAGAAGAGTTTCCATGTTTTATAGTAACCTATATTTTCTGCAGGATCCTAGAAAGTAACTGCGCAAAATTTGGTCCAGATCGGTGAAAGGATTTAGGAGTCAATAGGTACATACAGGCTCTTAAGGCCAAATCACACTAGCGATTGGCGATTGACAATTAAAGATTAGATTTTGAACGAATCAACAAGCTTTAGCCTTGGTTTGCTTTGTTCCAAATTGGTCAAGTTCCAATCTTCAATCGTCAATCATCTATCGTCAATCGTTAGTGTGATTTGGTCTTTAGACATTCTATTTTATATATGTGGAGATAACAGAATTGCGGTACACTATTATAAGGGATTCCCTTTGAAGAAAACGAAGGTTACCCAATTTTCGCCGAATGCAGCGCCATCTATCAGAAATAGAAAAAAAAAGTTCAGACAAAAGTTACGTGTTTTTGAATGTAGAATCCGAATCTGTAATAAAAAGTAGGGGTTCCCATTTAAGATTTCAAAGTTACCTCTCGCCCCATCCCCAGGGGGGGCGTGAGGTGAATAATTTTTGTGGGATTGAATTGCGCCCTCGAAACTATTGAGGGTTTATTTGGGACATTTTTGTCGTACAATGCTTATTTTTCGAGATATTTAGCAGTCTCAAGTTAAAAAAAACACCCTGTATATTATAACTAATAACGGAATTTAATGACATACTTAATAATTCTCTTAGAAAGTCGAATCTTTCAAGATTCTCTCAAAATCGAGAGTTTCCAATTAAGAGGGATTCGGAAAAGGCGAATCCTCCTTACTATTTCGCGAGAGTTTGTGGAATCCGAAGATCCATTTCTATCGGTCGTTGGGCGCAAGAACTCCGCATCCTTCCGTCGTCGATCGAGGCGCGCACTTCCGGCAGGCCGAATAAATGCGATCTGGAATTTGCATTTGCGGGTCACGCGCTCGGCGAGGCGAAAAAAGGTACGGACAGAGAGAGGAGCATCCTTCTCGCCGCCGGATAAGCTCTTGATAAACAGCCGCGACAGGACTTCCGCGGTATCCTTCTCCTCTGTATCCCCCTTCCCCTCATCCCTCTTCTCACGGTTCTCAGTTTGCCTTCTCCTCCTCCTCGTTTGCCTTCGGCGAAAATACGAGTTCGTTCGTGTCGAGTCAGCTGATATTTTTAAGAGGCGCCAGCCGATTGAAATCTCTGGAGAGAGAAGGAGAAAAGGAACTAGCAACTGGAGGAAAGGATACGTTTTCACGCGGATTCTGTCGCGCGCTAATTCTCTCCAAATACCCTTTTCGCGGGAAACAAATTTGCGCCCGGTAATAAAATGAGAAAATTTCATCGAATGGGATCTTTCGCGCGAGTCGGTTCTCGCTCTTTCCTTTTTAAATTTTATCGTGATAGAGAGTGTATAATAGAATAATATTGTAATGGGATCTTGTATGACAGGGAAATTGGGGGCAGGAGGGGGGATATCGACAAAAGCGAAATATAGATAAAAAAATGTAGGTAAAAAAAACGAGGAATTTGGTGAAAATAGCGAGATTGATACGGAAGACTATCTGTGAAAATCGGATAGAGGGATAACTCTATGAAAGCGAACTCTCAATTTCCGCGCGTGGGTTTGATCGCGGAAGGGAATCTGGGGTGAAGAGAGAAAAGGAAGCGACAATAATAGGACTCTCGATCACGAAAAATTAGGAGGGCTTCGCGATACTCGTCGTCTCGACAAGATTGGGAGCGACGGAGTCACGTGGAAAGTCAGTGGGAAGAAGTCTGTGAGGGGGTTGGGGACAGGAGGGGGAGGGAGAGGACGAACTCGCAAGTCGACGACTCGAACGGAAGGGGCTTAAGTGGAGCAAAGCTGAATTCATTATCCCGCGTTAGCTCCAACGAACGTGTCGTTCACGGTTCCCGGGAGATCGCGGTGAGTCACTCATAAACGATTTACGATTCGCACCTATGAGGAGCCCGTTTCGTTACGCGAGCGAGCGAACGAACAGGTTTTTGCGACGACATTGTTAAAAAAGTTGCGCACCCGGTTGTTACTGTTATTTAAGGCCGTCGCGCCGCGCCACGTCGCGTCGTATTTACGACCGCACTTTTCCGTCGCGCGGGAGATTTATCGTTCGTCCCCTAATCGAGATTAAGCGGTATCGCTTGATTAAGCTCTCTCTTCGTCCCGTCGTTATATTTACTATTAATTATCATAACTCACGCGAATGCACTTTCACCGCGGCGCTTTTTCTCCCGTCGCCGACGACGACGACGACGGCGGATGGAACTTTATGAGACTCTGTAATAATGCAAAATGTTAATTTAGGAAGGAAAAGGGGTCGACGATGCGACACGTTAATCGACTCGGGGTAAAATTGTTATTTGTTATCCGCCGCTACTTGTTATCGTTCTTGTTTATCGTGATTTGCAAATATTGGCAGAACGCTGCGGGAAAATTCATTCCGTGACGCGAAATTTTGTTATTGAAATTAGACTCCCGCAGTGTGTTGTGCGTGTATGTGCGCTCGCGCATTTCTTTTTCTGTTTATTATTTATTATTCGTTACGATTTATGATTATTGGCTCGTGTTTTCGATTTATTAGCGCGTCACATCCCATTAGTAAAATGCGACGCAACGAAATACGTTGCGATAATTACGTGAGTGACGTGTTAAATATTTTTCTAGCAAATCGCGAATTATACTCGATCTTTTTGGTCGTCGAGGAAGAGAGAGTCCATTATCATAATAATATAATATTAAAGAAATAATTAAGGTAAAAGTATCAAAGCCTGGATACTAATAACATCGATACCTAATTCTAAACATTCTCATTGTTTTAGTCTCTAAATTCGGGTATTTAAATTCTCTTTAAATATAGAGAATGCATACACATATATTGAATATATACACATATATTTAATATATACATATTCTACGTTGGAAGTTTAAATATTCGTACATATAAGAGGAAAAATAATAAAAATGTCCGCAGTTAGAGGCACGAAAATGTTATTAACGTCCAGATATTGGTACCTTAATTGATAAGCAACGATAAAAACGAGAATCGGGAAGTTGGTGAGTCGCCAGCGGGATTTTCCCGCTTTTATTGAGTTCGCCAGTTAATTATCGAAGATAATGACAGGCGGTGATAACAACAGAGAAAGAGAGAGAGAGACAGCGGCGAAATCGCTCCGACAATCTTTTCGATCTTCGCGGACGTACTTTAATTAGCTTCTCATTAGCGTTAATTGCCTTTTTTATTGCCTTCGCGGCGAATCACTCCTCGTCCGCGCAGGAACCAGGAGTTTCATCCCGGATCGGGTTCGCGATACTACGTCATGTGTCGCGCAAACGCGACAATATTACGATATTTGCATATCGAAACGTGACGGCCGACGTGTGGCCGCAAATCGTCGGACATTCGCCGATTTCGATTGCCTCTTGCTATTCATGGAACGTGAAATAAGCGCGGTATCGAGGTGGCGGCAGTCGTTTCGCGCTGTCCTGTGAGCGATGAACTTGACCACATCGTGCGCGTCGAGGTTCCCTCGCGGTTTGCCCACGACCGAACGTTGTTTCGTTCGAACGAAAGTAGCCCCGTCGTGTCCACGCGACGCGCATATCTTTCGAATCGCCATATTTTTGCGTTAGCCGCGCTCGGTAGCTGCTCCTCTTTTCCTAGAATTTTTACTCAATATATTTCGAACACAAGATTTTTCTCCTTCGACTTCTGCAATATTTCAAGCTCCTTCCACTTATTTCTTCAAGTTTCGACAAATTTTCAATTTTATCTTCTAGTCTTTACTCTTTATTATTATCTGTATTTTTATTTGTAATTTTGTGGTTACGTTTCTCTACAAGTTTTCTATTTTTCAAGTTATTCCAATTTTTTCCCCAAGATTTCTCCAATATCTCAAATTTCTCCAATTATTCTCTTCGAGCTTTCACAGATTTGCAATTGTAATTTTTAACATCCATATTGTATCATTGTCATTATATTCTTATCTGTTTTGTCTCTGCACCGCTTTTCTTTTCCTCCGCCTCTCCGTGTCCGCCTCGCCCGATGACGCGCGTCGTTCGCG
This sequence comes from Odontomachus brunneus, assembly GCF_010583005.1. Taxonomy (NCBI): domain Eukaryota; kingdom Metazoa; phylum Arthropoda; class Insecta; order Hymenoptera; family Formicidae; genus Odontomachus; species Odontomachus brunneus. Next base: position 2,062 of record NW_022639859.1, on the reverse strand, counting down.
ACAAACTCCAATTAAGTCAACGGCATGTGTCTCACTTTTCCCCGTGAAAAAATTCCGCCGTACGAAAATCGTCGTCGTTCGCCGGTGCAGTTCCACCTCGGAACTTAACGGGTCGCCGTTTACGTCAGGGACACAGACGACGACGGTTTTTCCCCGCGGGAATATAACTGCAAGGCGCGTAACTGTCAAGCGCCGTGGCGACACGCGCGCTCCTCCATCTCCACGTGTGTGTGTGTGTGTGTGTGTGTGTGTGTGTGTGTGTGTGTGTGTTCAGCACGTGCTGCGGGCGGCGATACGCGCGGAGACGCACGCGGAAGGACAAGCGCGCGCACAAGCGACGAATTTGCATAATTGCGCACACATTAGCCATAACTATCGCGCGCAACAGTCGCCGCGATAACTGTATCTCCGTACAGCCGCGCTCGTGGTACAGCACGATTGTGGGTTATAGTCGCATACGCGACACGATATCCACTGTATCCCGATTCTCGACGCCCGCGACCGCGCGAGACCGCCTTCTGTTCCCTTCGTTCTTGCCCTTTCGGCCAACTTTGCCCGTTATTGCGCTTTTATCGCTCGACTTGCCGTTCCCTCCGGCTTGCCGCCGATAAATTGCAAGTCGATCGTGCGGATTTTCGTCCTTTCGTTAATACACCCGCGCATTCCACTCCCGTTTCGCTCAGTCGCTAAACAGTCATTGACAATCGGCATAGAAATTCTCGGATGTAGCGTACATTCCGATTATACTCGAATTTGTCCCAAAATTGGTTATCCTATTGCGACCAATTGGGAATCCCATTCTTGTCCCAAACATGGTCGTCTAGAATTGAAGTATTATAAATGGGAATTTCTTTCGGCCGATAATGTCGCTATATTTCTATTTATGATATCAAGCAGCAAACTTTAGACTAGCTATTGTTTCAATAGAATAAAATATTTTTGGACATTTCACTGAACAATGAAATTGTTTAGAAATTGTCAACATGTCTTCTTCAATTCTAACGTAATGTAGGCGGTAAACGTCTGAATTTAGGTTTGTACCCTTCCGTCTCTTCGTATTTATCATTTGTATCTTGTTGTTAGCGTAATTATAGAGTTGATAGCGCGACGCGTCAAACGTTGTCAAAACCACCGATGTGAATTAGCGCCCAAGTTAAAAAAATAAAAAAATATTTATACTATAGGTTTGTACCTCGTTTGTACCCGTTTGTACCACATTTTGTTTCGTTTGTATCTAAAGGATTAATAAGTTATGGAGGTACAAAAAAATCGCCAGCGCCCAACATTAAAATATTTAAAAACGGCCAATGCCATTCGAAAGAGCATCGTTTGTACCCGTTTGTACCTTCTTTTAAATCGTTTGTACCACAAAGGTACCGAAAGTACAGAATTGTTTTATACCCGGGAAATGTAAAACGCCACAAATTTTACAATTTTAAAGATATCTGAAAGCTTTTCAAAACAGTTTTTTCAAAATACGCTCAAAGGATATTTCCTCCACTTTTCAAACTATCTGAAAACGGCCAACGCCATTCGAAAGAGCATTGTTTGTACCCGTTTGTATCTTCTTTTAAATCGTTTGTACTTCAAAGGTACCGGAAATATAGAATTGTTTTATATCCGGGAAATGTAAAACGTTACAAATTTTACAATTTTAAAGATATTTAAAAGCTTGAAAAATGGAGAAAGTACCTCTTGAGCGTATTTTGAAAAAAACTTACTTCCGGTTCCTTTGAGGTACAGACGATTTCAAAGGAGGTACAAACGGGTACAAACGATGTTCTTTCGAATGGCGTTAGCCGTTTTCAGATATCTTTAAAATTGTAAAATTTGTAGCGTTTTACATTTCCCGGATATAAAACAATTCACTTGTGTGAACTTGGCACACCATATTTAAAAATGTGACATTTTTTTTTAGAGTTCTGATACTCTCTTGAAAAGTTCTAGAGCTCTATGCAACAATTTTAAATAGTTCCGGTCATTAAATACAAAAAAATAGATTTTTAAGAAAACGTGCGCTAAGATCTCGCAGCGCACTTAATCAGTAAAATCAACTATTTCT
>NW_022639858.1:71315-71462 GCF_010583005.1 Odontomachus brunneus | reverse complement strand
TAACCTAACCAAACCTAACCAAACCAAACCTAACCTAACCAAACTAACCAAACCCAACCAAACTAACTAACCAAACTAACCAACCTAACCTAACCAACCAAACCCAACCCAACCTAACCTAACCAAACCAAACCAAACTAACCAAAC
>NW_022639858.1:70100-71107 GCF_010583005.1 Odontomachus brunneus | reverse complement strand
AACCAAACTAACCAAACCAAACCAAACCAAACCAAACTAACCAAACCAACCCAACCAAACCAAACTAACCTAACCAAACCAAACTAACCTAACCTAACCAAACCTAACCAAACCAAACCTAACCTAACCAAACTAACCAAACCCAACCAAACTAACTAACCAAACTAACCAACCTAACCTAACCAACCAAACCCAACCCAACCTAACCTAACCAAACCAAACCAAACTAACCAAACTAACCAAACCAAACCAAACTAACCTAACCAAACTAACCTAACTAACCCAACCTTATCTAACCAAACCCAACTAACCAAACCAAACTAACTAACCAAACCCAACTAACCAAACCAAACCAAACCAAACCAAACCAAACCCAACCTTATAACTAACCCAACTAACCAACCAAACTAACCAAACTAACCTAACCAAACCAAACTAACCAAACTAACCAAACCAAACCAACCAAACCAAAACCAAACTAACCAAACCAAACTAACCTAACCTAACCAAACCCAACCAAACCAAACCCAACTAACCAAACTAACCAAACTAACCAAACTAACCAAACCAAACTAACTAACCCAACCAAACTAACCAAACTAACCAAACCAAACTAACCAAACCAAACTAACCAACCAAACCAAACCAAACCAAAAAACTAACTAACCAAACCAAACTAACCCAACCTTATAACCAAACCAAACCAAACCAAACCTAACCCAACCTAACCTTATAACCAAACCAAACCAAACCAAACTAACCAAACCAAACTAACCAAACTAACCAAACCAAACCTTATAACCAAACTAACTAACTAACCTAACCAAACCCAACCCAACCCAACCTTATAACCAAACCAAACCAAAACTAACCAAACCAAACCCAACCAAACCAAACCAAACTAACTAACCAAACCAAACCCAACCAAACCAAACCAAACTAACCAACCAAACCAAACCAAACCAAACCAAACCAAACCAAACCAAACCAAACCAAACCAAACCAAA
>NW_022639858.1:69897-70090 GCF_010583005.1 Odontomachus brunneus | reverse complement strand
AACCAAACCTAACCAAACCAAACCAAACCAAACCAAACCAACCAAACCAAACTAACCAAACCTAACCAAACCAAACCAAACTAACCAAACCCAACCAAACTAACCTAACCAAACCAACTAACCAAACCAAACCCAACCCAACCAAACTAACCAAACTAAACTAACCAAACCAAACTAACCAAACCAAACCAAA
>NW_022639858.1:68437-69405 GCF_010583005.1 Odontomachus brunneus | reverse complement strand
AACCAACCTAACCAAACCAAACCAAACCAAACCAAACTAACCAAACTAACCAAACTAACTAACCAAACCAAACCAAACCAAACCAACCAAACTAACTAACCAAATCTAAAACTAACCAAACCCAACCAAACCAAACTAACTAACCAAACCAAACCAAACCAACCAAACCTAACCAAACCAAACCAAACCAAACCAAACCAAACCAAACTAACCAAAAAAACTAACCTAACCAACCAAACTAACCAAACCAAACCCAACCTAACCTAACCTAACCAAACCAAACTAACCAAACCAAACTAACCAAACTAACCAAACCAAAACTAACCAAACCAAACCAAACTAACCAAACCAAACCAAACTAACCAAACCAAACCAAACTAACCAAACCAAACCAAACTAACCAAACCAAACCAAACTAACCAAACCAAACCAAACTAACCAAACCAAACCAAACTAACCAAACCAAACCAAACTAACCAAACCAAACCAAACTAACCAAACCAAACCAAACTAACCAAACCAAACCAAACTAACCAAACCAAACCAAACTAACCAAACCAAACCAAACTAACCAAACCAAACCAAACTAACCAAACCAAACCAAACTAACCAAACCAAACCAAACTAACCAAACCAAACCAAACTAACCAAACCAAACCAAACTAACCAAACCAAACCAAACCAAACCAAACTAACCAAAAAAACTAACCTAACCAACCAAACTAACCAAACCAAACCCAACCTAACCTAACCTAACCAAACCAAACTAACCAAACCAAACTAACCAAACTAACCAAACCAAAACTAACCAAACCAAACCAAACTAACCAAACCAAAAAACTAACCAAACCAAACCAAACCAAACCAAACTAACCTAACTAACCAAACCTAACCTAACTAACCTAACTAACCTAACCAACCAAACTAACCAAACCCAAACCAAACCAAACCAAACCAAACCAAACCAA
>NW_022639858.1:68054-68216 GCF_010583005.1 Odontomachus brunneus | reverse complement strand
AACCAAACCAAACCAAACCAAACTAACCAAACCAAACCAAACCCAACTAACTAACTAACCAAAAAAACTAACCTAACCAAACTAACCAACCAAACCAAACTAACCAAACTAACCAAACCAAACCAAACCCAACCCAACTAACCAAACCAAACCAAACCAAAC
>NW_022639858.1:67182-67905 GCF_010583005.1 Odontomachus brunneus | reverse complement strand
AACTAACCAAACCAAACCAAACTAACCAAACCAAACTAACCAAACCAAACCAAACCAAACCAACCTAACCAAACTAACCAAACCCAACCTAACCAAACCCAACCAAACCAAACTAACTAACCAAACCAAACTAACCAAACCAAAACTAACCAAACCAAACTAACCAAACCCAACCTTATAACCTAACCAAACCAAACCAAACCCAACCCAACCCAAACCAAACTAACCAAACCAAACCAAACCAAACCAAACCAACCAAACCAAACCAAACCAAACTAACCTAACCAACCTAACTAACTAACCAAACCAAACCAAACCAAACCAAACCAAACCAAACCAAACCAAACCAAACCAAACCAAACCAAACCAAACCAAACCAAACCAAACCAAACCAAACCAAACCAAACCAAACCAAACCAAACCAAACCAAACCAAACCAAACCAAACCAAACCAAACCAAACCAAACCAAACCAAACCAAACCAAACCAAACCAAACCAAACCAAACCAAACCAAACCAAACCAAACCAAACCAAACCAAACCAAACCAAACCAAACCAAACCAAACCAAACCAAACCAAACCAAACCAAACCAAACCAAACCAAACCAAACCAAACCAAACCAAACCAAACCAAACCAAACCAAACCAAACCAAACCAAACCAAACCAAACCAAACCAAACCAAACCAAACCAAACCAAACCAAACCAAACCAAACCAAACC
>NW_022639858.1:66879-66985 GCF_010583005.1 Odontomachus brunneus | reverse complement strand
AACCAAACCAAACCAAACCAAACCAAACTAACCAAACCAAACTAACCAACCCAACCTTATAACTAACCAAACCAAACTAACCTAACCAAACCAAACCAAACCAACT
>NW_022639858.1:66653-66717 GCF_010583005.1 Odontomachus brunneus | reverse complement strand
AACCAAACCAAACTAACCAAACTAACCAAACCTAACCAAACTAACCAAACTAACCAAACTAACC
>NW_022639858.1:66254-66476 GCF_010583005.1 Odontomachus brunneus | reverse complement strand
AACCTAACCTAACCTAACCTAACCTAACTAACCAAACCAAACCAAACCCAACCCAACTAACCAAACCAAACCAACCTAACCAAACCAAACTAACCAAACTAACCAAACCAAACCAAACTAACTAACTAACCAAACCCAACCCAACTAACCAAACCAACTAACTAACCAAACCAAACCAAACCAACCAAACTAACCAAACCAAACTAACTAACTAACTAACCT
>NW_022639858.1:63974-66244 GCF_010583005.1 Odontomachus brunneus | reverse complement strand
CTAACCTAACCTAACCTAACCTAACTAACCAAACCAAACCAAACCCAACCCAACTAACCAAACCAAACCAACCTAACCAAACCAAACTAACCAAACCAAACCAAACCCAACCCAACCTAACCTAACCTAACCTAACCTAACCTAACCTAACCTACCCTAACCTAACCTAACCTAACCTAACCTACCCTAACCTAACCTAACCTAACCTAACCTACCCTAACCTAACCTAACCTAACCTAACCTACCCTAACCTAACCTAACCTAACCTAACCTACCCTAACCTAACCTAACCTAACCTAACCTACCCTAACCTAACCTAACCTAACCTAACCTACCCTAACCTAACCTAACCTAACCTAACCTACCCTAACCTAACCTAACCTAACCTAACCTACCCTAACCTAACCTAACCTAACCTAACCTACCCTAACCTAACCTAACCTAACCTAACCTACCCTAACCTAACCTAACCTAACCTAACCTACCCTAACCTAACCTAACCTAACCTAACCTACCCTAACCTAACCTAACCTAACCTAACCTACCCTAACCTAACCTAACCTAACCTAACCTACCCTAACCTAACCTAACCTAACCTAACCTACCCTAACCTAACCTAACCTAACCTAACCTACCCTAACCTAACCTAACCTAACCTAACCTACCCTAACCTAACCTAACCTAACCTAACTAACCAAACCAAACCAAACCAACCAAACCCAACCAAACCAAACCAAACCAAACCAAACTAACCAAAAACTAACTAACCAACCCAACCAAACCAAACCAAACCCAACCAAACCAAACTAACCTAACCTAACCTAACCTAACCTAACCTAACCTAACCTAACCAACCAAACTAACCTAACCTAACCTAACCAAACCAAAATCTAACTAACCAAACCCAACCCAACTAACCCAACCCAACCTAACCAAACCAACTAACCAAACCAAACTAACCAAACCAAACTAACCAAACCAAACCAAACCAAACCAAACCAAACCAAACTAACTAACCAAACTAACCAAACCAAACCCAACCAAACCCAACTAACTAACCAAACCAAAACTAACCTAACCAACCCAACCAAACTAACCAAACCTAACCTAACTAACCAAACCAACCAAACCAAACTAACCTAACCAAAACTAACCAAACCAACCAACCAAACCAAACCAAACCAAACCAAACTAACCAAACCAAACCAAACCAAACTAACTAACCAAACTAACCAAACCAAACCAAACCAAACTAACTAACCAAACTAACCAAACCAAACCCAACCAAACCCAACTAACTAACCAAACCAAAACTAACCTAACCAACCCAACCAAACTAACCAAACCTAACCTAACTAACCAAACCAAACCAAACCAAACTAACTAACCAAACTAACCAAACCAAACCCAACCAAACCCAACTAACTAACCAAACCAAAACTAACCTAACCAACCCAACCAAACTAACCAAACCTAACCTAACTAACCAAACCAAACCAAACCAAACTAACTAACCAAACTAACCAAACCAAACCCAACCAAACCCAACTAACTAACCAAACCAAAACTAACCTAACCAACCCAACCAAACTAACCAAACCTAACCTAACTAACCAAACCAAACCAAACCAAACTAACTAACCAAACTAACCAAACCAAACCCAACCAAACCCAACTAACTAACCAAACCAAAACTAACCTAACCAACCCAACCAAACTAACCAAACCTAACCTAACTAACCAAACCAAACCAAACCAAACTAACTAACCAAACTAACCAAACCAAACCAAACCAAACCAACCAACCAAACCAAACCAACCAAACTAACTAACCTTATAACCAAACTAACCTAACCAACCAAACCAAACCAAACCAAACCAAACCAAACCAAAAACTAACCAAACCAAACCAAACTAACCAAACCAAACCAAACTAACCAAACCAACCTAACCCAACCAAACCTAACCAAACCAAACCAAACCAAACAACCTAACCAAACTAACCAAACCAACCAACCAAACCAAACCAAACCAAACCAAACTAACCAAACCAACCTTATAACCAAACTAACCAAACCTAACCCAACCTAACCCAACCAAACTAACCAAACCAAACCTAACCAACTAACCTAACCAAACCAAACTAACCAAACCCAACCAAACCAACTAACCAAACCAAACTAACCTAACCTAACCTAACCAAACTAACCTAACCTAACCCAACCCAACCTAACCTAACCAAACCAAACCTAACCTAACCTAACCTAACC
>NW_022639858.1:63699-63914 GCF_010583005.1 Odontomachus brunneus | reverse complement strand
ACCTAACCTAACCTAACCTAACCAAACCAAACTAACCAAACTAACTAACCAAACCTAACCAAACCAAACCAAACTAACTAACTAACCAAACCTAACCCAACCCAACTAACTAACTAACTAACCAAACCAAACCAACCTAACTAACTAACCAAACCCAACCAAACCTAACCAAACCCAACCCAACCAAACCAAACTAACTAACCAAACCAAACCAA
>NW_022639858.1:63321-63464 GCF_010583005.1 Odontomachus brunneus | reverse complement strand
CAAACCAAACCAAACCAAACTAACCAAACCAAACCTAACCAAACCTAACTAACTAACTAACTAACCTAACCAAACTAACCAAACTAACCTAACCTAACTAACCAACCAAACTAACCAAACCTAACCTAACCTAACCTAACCAA
>NW_022639858.1:62859-62993 GCF_010583005.1 Odontomachus brunneus | reverse complement strand
CAAACCAAACCTAACCAAACTAACCAAACCAAACTAACCAAACCAAACCTAACCTAACTAACTAACCAAACCTAACCTAACCCAACTAACCAAACCAAACCAAACCCAACCTAACCTAACCTAACCTAACCTAA
>NW_022639858.1:58508-58643 GCF_010583005.1 Odontomachus brunneus | reverse complement strand
ACCAAACTAACCAAACCAAACTAACCAAACCAACCAACCAAACCAAACCAAACCAAACTAACCAAACTAACCAAACCAAACTAACCAAACTAACCTTATAACTAACCAAACCAAACCAAACCAAACTAACCTAAC
>NW_022639858.1:55010-57009 GCF_010583005.1 Odontomachus brunneus | reverse complement strand
CCGAACCTGGAACAGTGCAGGCGAGGCCGTCTGAACCCGACAGAGCCGATACTGAACATGAGGAAGCTCTCAACTTGACGAAGGCCATACTGACGGCACCAAAAGAGCAGCCAATACCTGAGAAGAAACGACTCTTCGCTCGACCATCTCCGGAGGTAGAAGAGAGCCAGGCCGACGAGTAGTGGACGAAGGCAGGAGCGACAGACGGAGAGATGAGCGTTTAGCCAAGCACAAGTACCAACGATAACAGCGAAGGGTAAAATTGAGAGATTTGCTCGTCTTGTACCAATGTGATAGGTCAGTGTGAACAGATACCGATCGTGACGTTAGTTTTAAGTTAGACTAAAAATAGAAGTAAGCATATAATTAAGATTAAGATAAGTAAGAGCATGCCAATAAGTAAAAATCCGCGGCTGAGAGAGATTTAGTCGTGAAATAAGATCTAGACCAGCCAAGTATAGTAGATCGGATCCGACGGAAAATACTAAGTTCGGTAACATACCTTTCACGGGCTAGTGCGACGTCACAGGCGGAGTGTAAATTGAGACACGTAATTCGTGAAGGTGTATAGGTACGTCCGGAGGTAACAGCATAGAGGAAGCTCGATGACCGATGATTTTGCGCGAGCCGACTTTCGGGAGAGATGGATAAAGCGCCCGAACGTCTGTGAGCTGTACGAAAGAAACATCTAGTCGTGAGGACCCTGAAAACGTGTGGGCGAGCGTTGAGATAAGCCGGCGAGCCGACCGGTAAATTGTATGAAATTACCTACCTTAAGTACCTCAGCTGTAAGCCACTAAACAAGCAGAAAGGGTGAGGTGAAGCGAATCGAGAAGACCGCACTAGGTATGAACCCTGAGAGCCGCATCGTATAAGTAGCATAACTTAATAAAAAGATAAGGGAGTAGTAAAAAAGGAACAACTTTGACAGTAGGGCGCGCAAGTAACATCGAAAGGTTTCAAAGGTTCGCGTTCACAAAGAATAAGTTAAACTCTTGTAGGAGGCGGTCCTCCGACGTTGAAAAGGAAAGAGTCAGCTGGTAGGGTAAATAGAAACGAAGAAAGTCCGATCTACTAACCTGATAGTACAAATGATCGCGATAAGTTAAGTAAACGCGTGAATAATTAATTATAAGATAAAAGAAGTTGTTTTGTATACTTACCGGGAAAAACCTTGTAATTCATTCGAAGGCTGTGTTATCTAAGGCCGGGGAGACCTGAAAAGGAAATAATTATGATGAATAAGTTAATTTAGTAGAAATTAATACTTACCGTTGTGTGGAGGGTTGTCCTGACGATCCATGAAGTATCCGGGTCCGGGAAGCGCTGGGAAACCTGAAACATAAAGGAAGGTATTAATTGGCATGCGGAAAAGATTTATATTATTTTGTTTATGTATTCTTGCGCGTAAATAGTTTGATTAACGTCGAGTACTGTATAATGCGTAAGCTAGGTTGACGATGGCGTTAATGAAGCTATTAATTTATTCTGGAAAATTTTATTTTGAGCATTTAATTTTGTGAGAATTATTATTTGATTTATTATTTTACCGCGAGGAAACTGTAATTTACTTGTGTGGGGAGGTTAAACCAATGATATTATTTAATTTATTATTTTATTATAAGTGCGACATTTGTGATTACGTCGACCAAAGATTTATATGGAGTTTTAGTTAATTATAAGTTGGCGTAAATTATTTGATCATTTTAGAGGTTTAGTTTATTATGAATATTAATGGTGATTATTATATAGATTTCATATATATACTTAATCTTAAGTTTTAAATGTGCCTAAACTCGTCCGGGTTGTGGACGACCCTTTATGTTAATTCATAAGGTACACATCGTTATATATGTTATAATTTTGTTATATATATGTATAATTTGTAACTAGTTTTTTATGTACGCGAACATAACGCGGGAGTTGGTAGCCGTGTTGCGGTGGGTAGCGTCGAGTCGCGTGTCTCGAAGAATATATTGTCCTCAGGGCGAGACAGGGC
>NW_022639858.1:35783-48297 GCF_010583005.1 Odontomachus brunneus | reverse complement strand
GACACCAAAAATAGTATAAGGTAACGCCCCAGGCAGCGAGCCTGAGACGGGCGTCTTTACAAAGTAATAAGTTAGGTTAAGTTAGTCATAAGATGTAGGCTACGGTTAGGTTTAAGTGAACTGTCGGGCGCGGCCTACGTTCGGGCCGAGAGGCGCGTAATCTCCGAGTAATAGGTGACCAGTCGAGCTGAAAACCGGTAGACTACGTGTAGGATCGTCGAGCCGAACAAGCCTCGTAAGTAGGAAACGCGAGACGTCCTTAATAACAGAGCTAAGGGTCGAAACGTGATCGGAGACTCATAAGATATAGTACATTACACGGGTCACAAAAAGGATAACTCGACCGAGGAGAGAAGATACGCGAGACGGGTCTACTTTCCGAGAGGAAAGTCATGTGTCCAGCCGAACATCGGGCGAGTGAGATGCGCGCAAGTCATATGTCCGAGCGGGGGCCGTACGGACGCCGAGTGAGCGATAGTTCGGAAAATGCAGTAGTCACGTACCTGTGGTCGTGTGGGTCGACGGGCGACTTCGCTGACCTAAAAGGAAAAAGAGAGTAGAAAGTATCAAAAGTAAGAATACTTACCTGTGTTGTCCGTTGTCCGTGGGGCGATGTTCTTGGATCCTGGTCCGGGGATGTCGTCTTGTAGAGGCAACCTGAAACAAAAAAAAAGAAATTAGCAGAGTGGCAAAGGTCAGAGCGGGGTCGGCCGCCGATACCGGAGACCGACAATTAGCGAGAAGCGATCTTATTTATTTAAACGATGCGGGTACGTTTGAGCATATATATGTTTACCTATAAGGAACCGCTCGTGACGTCTGAAAATAATTATATAATGTTTATGTTATTACTTCGAGGTCTGCAATCACGCGATTATGTTATTGTTTTATTTTATTGTTTGGAGAGTTTAGTATTAGTTTAAAGTGGACGTAGAGTGTGCGAGCGGATAACAAACACTCATTATGGGTGTGGTTACATATATGTCGATCGGTGAGTTAGTCACGTATGGTTTATGTTGGCATATATATATATGTACGTATTAATATGTTGTTATATTTGAGTTTTTATATATATGACCGCGGAAATATTAAAGGTGATATTTGTTTTACATATATAGTCGCGGAAATGTACATATATATATGCGGTTGGTTATACGAAGGTTTATGATGAAACTTGTAATTTATGGTATGTTTGATGCGCGCGAGCGAATGAAGTATTTATTTATGTTTATTTAGAGATCTTGGTGATTGTTACCAGATCTAGCGCTCGTATGCTAGGGAATTTTATGTAGACATATATGTAAGATTTATATACTTATACTGTTAACTTTTATATCTTTATACATTTATGTATTTGTATTTTATATAACTGTAACGCTTGTAACGAGTGCCGGATGAGATCGTTGCTGAAATAGTAACCGGATGCGACCTGTTTAGTGACAGGTCTAGTAAGTAGTAGTAAGGTGGATTCGCATCGTGTGTGGCGCTGCCGTGCGCGAGGCGATATCCCGGAGAGTTTTTCTCTCTTGAGCCTTTTCTCGGAGTACGAATTTGACCGTTGGCGTGAACGCACGGCATCCGGAGACTAGAGGGTAGACGACGACAACGATCTCATCCCCGACGACAAAGACTGTGCCGAGGAAGTCGGCCACAATAAAGTACGTGTGCAGAGCAACAACCGGTGAGTTCTCTTTGAATGCCTCTCTCGGATTCCCGTTCCTCCGGGCGGTAGGCAGAGTAGCCGAGAGCCTGTGCGACGTAATTCTTTGAACGGGTGGCGACCGTACGATACCTGCTAAAAGCATATTAAATAATATAAATCGTCGAAGATATTAGAGCCACTTCAGAATAAACGGACGCAACGCGTCGTAAATTGATACTCAGGCCTGCATGATTCTGAAGTCCGGTTACACGGCATATTAGACGCGGTGATCCGCGAACCAACTCATTCACGGACCATCGTTTTCCCACGTCGCATTACACGACGGTGTCGGAAATTCATAGACAAAGTGGCGACCGTGACAGGACTTTACGCGAGTGACGCGATAAATGTCCTAAATTGCTAATTATTCCGGGGTGAGATCGTCACAATACAACAAAGTCGTCGTCGTAATTATCTGGCGTCGCGTAAGCCGTGATAGATTCCGCTGCCTAAATCGCCGAAAAATAGACGTCGCGTAAGCCGTGAGTAATTCCGCCGCCTAAATCGTCGTAAAATTTATATTGCATAAGACGTGAGTGATTCCGTCGTACAAAATTAAATAATTCTCGGGCGTCGCGTAAGCCGTGAGTGATTCCGCTGCCCAAATCGCCGTAAAAAAAAAAAAAAAACCATATCGCGTAAGTCGTGAGTGATTCCGCCGCGAAATTCTACATAATTTGATAAAAATCGGGTGTAAGACGTCGTACGTAGACGCCTTCATCAATTCGCGTGTACAAAGAGAGAGAGAGAGGCGGCCATCTTGTTAAAATTGAGAGAGAGTGACGTGTGTCTTTGTTCGCGAAAACAAGTATCGGCTCGTTTCGTCAGGAATTACCGCGACGCGGACATCGTCGTCGAGATCCGTGGTGTGAACGCGCATTAAAAGGCCGCCCTGAGGTAGGTCCGCGTCCGCCGCGAGTAGTGTGTGCGGTGTTACGATCGTGTCCGTAGCGCGGAGAAACGCGAGTGTCTTTGGTGCGATACCCGGGGAGAGATCTTCGGGGAAACGAACCCTCGTCGTCGAGAGGAACGGATCGGGAACGCGGGCGATCGCGAGTGATCGCCACTTTCGTACCCAGGTCTGTCGCGCCGAACGCCATAACCCCCAAACGTCATCGCCGACGAGAAATCGTCGATGAGCAAGGCCGTCCTCAGGAACGCGTATTCCAGAGGCATATTTGCGAGGTAGGAACGCGTATAAATAAGTATTTTTACCGTGCGCCAATTTCAGCAGCGGCAGAGTTAAGTGTCTGTGTCTAAAGTGCGCGCGAGTGACAGTGTTAATGACAGGGACATTGATAGGGATATAGAGGTCTACGAGGACCTTCCCCGCGTCCTATTATTATAAATTCAAGTAGAATATTAAATTACAAAGCCAACAAGCCTGGCCGCGTTCAGTTCTGTCAAGTATAACGCGAGATATAGAGTAAAACAACGACTGACAGCTATTATGCAAATGTGATGCAAATGAGCTGAATCTTTTTTGATAAAATTTCACTTTCCGATTGTTCAGGGATTCCGTGGTTAGAGATTCAGAATCGTACATAGTGCGCGATCCTAGTTCATCAAAAATAATTAAAATCGGATAATGATTAAGCGATTTATCGCCAAAAAGACTCGTTTTCCGTACTTGGAAAATTTGCATAGCAGTGACAAAAGCAACTTCGCACAGGAGCTTACTAGCTCAGCGAAACTTTCCGTAGTTTGAGATAATTACAGACTATAAATCATATTAAAATTTGAATTGAATCGGCTAAGCTGTTCTCCAGATATAGGCTGTTACAAATTGGAACTTAAGTCGAGTAACGACAAAATTTTGGAATAGAGTTCTTTGAATAATTTTTCACGGAATAAACTTAAAGATTTGAAATTAATACTACAATTACAGATTTAAACCCTGAATCTGACGAGACTAGAACCAGTCGAATCGGATTATTAATTAATTTTTAATTAATTATTTTGTATCGAAATCAGAGTCATTTCGACAACAATTTTTAAGATAGATTAGAAAACCTAACTCGTAACCCAAAAGGCTGGGAGCAACACGAGTTGGCATACACTTTCAGCGCATGGAAAGACACTTGCTCGCTTAATTATAAGTGATTATGATAATTAATAACGGAGATAACACCAGTGACAGGTGGGGTTGGGATTCCCTTGTGCAATATCTGTGTCAGAGTATTTTTACTAAATTAACAATATTTTTCGACAAAAACCATATGTATTAGTGAGATTTTTACTAAATAAATACTATTCGACTATAAGATTTATGGATTTTTTCCAAATTTTTAAGAAAATTAACAAAGTGTATAATAAACTTAGTTAGAGTATAAGTATTTTAAATAAATACATTTTTCAACATTTTTTTATTTCTAAAGCAGTAATACCATAAGTACTCAATTATTAGACCATAAAATTTTCAAAATTTTTCTTATTTTTTCTGAAAAATACCAAGTTACATAAAAACCTTTGTTAAAGTATAAATAATAGTTACAAATATATTTTTGCATAAATTTTGATCTGTAGAGCAAGATTTCAACAAATACTCCAACATTCTACCATAAAATTCACAAATTTTTTCTGATTTTTTTCAAAAATTACAAAGTTACATAAAAACCTTTGTTAGTGTATAAATGGTATAAATAAATATATTTTCATACAAATTTTGATCTGGATAGCAGTATTACCACAAATATTCGAAGATTTAATCACAATATTTTTAAAATTTTTACTATTTTTCTCAAAAAATTAACTTTTATGGTAAACACCTAAATACTTGTAAAAATCTCAAATTAGACTTAAATACACAAATCTGACCACCTGGAAAGCAGGAGAAGCATAAGCGCAAGGTGTACACCAAGAATTAAGTTCGAATTTTAATATTTTAACTCACTTTTCACTGGTTCCCTATATAAACTTGTTTTAACTTGTATTTCATGTTAGCGTAATCCTAATTGACATATCGATACATTTTTGGAGAGAATAAGTGGTGCGCCAACAATATAAGGCGAAATTATTATCAAATTTTCGCTATTTTTTGAAAAAAATTACCAAAATGTGTCAGAACCCTAAATAGATAGAAATAAATACAATTAAATTAGTTTTAACATCCTAAACAAGTAGATTCGTTACAATTCATGGTAATCCTCATTTTAAACACAAAATTAACATTGTTACGAATTTATTTTCAAAACAAAGGTTTTTTGGAAAAAATTAATTAATAGCTAGAACAACTAGTATACATTAGTAGAAAACGATAGACACCGAATTTTAACAGGAAAATCACTTTTTGGCTTAAAACATAGAAAACCAACTTAGAATTTTTTCTTGAACACCGGAACAAGTAGACATGGTAGAATGAACCTAAAATAACTTAAATTAACACTGATTTTTACTGTGACGCAATTTTTTCAAAATTGAAGAATTTTTTAAAATGTTAAATTGGTATCTAGACATAGGCAAACGCTTAATAAATCACATTGAGACACGTTTTAATAGCGAGAAACCACTTTTCTCCAAACTTGTCCCAATCTAACAAAAGAGGTCCAGCTTGAAGCTGAGAACCGGTAGATACGTCAAGGGACGATAGATAGAGCTCCCCTACGACCAGGTGAGTGCTGACCGACTTACTGTTTAAGAGTAAAGGACTAAGGTCGTGTCGCGAACAATAGTAAACGCGGTAGGGAACTCTAATAAAACTATAATAAAACACGATGTTCTCGTCAAAGTCCATCGAAGAGCTAGCACAACAGGCGGACGATAGATCTACAACCAGATCTGGACGGGAATATAGACAACCCAAACCGATCTTACGCGAATCGAGACTGGGTCCGATAGAGGCAACGCTCTCCAAGTCGGCGTCCATGACGAGCGTGGGCGACGCCACTTCCGGAGGGGCAACGCGATCCGACACGAGCAAAATCGTCGCACCATCAGCGCGACCGAGTATTCACGAAGGGTCAACGCGTGCATCTTGGGGGAGCGCCGAAGCATCGATGCTTCACAGCACGATGCAGCCCGTACAACCGGCAATAGACGTAAACAGACTCGAAACGCGTATTAGTGAAATAAATCTAAAGTTAGACGATAAGATAGAAAGGATAGGACGCGCCGTGGAAAATAAATTTGCGACATTGGTCCGGCTGATGGAGGTATCCGCTGCGCGTGAGAGAGCGCCCGTGGCGCCGTCGGCGCCGATCACCGCGTCGACGAAAGCGAAAGCGAGCGCCGAGACGTGGAGTGCGTATAGGGTACCGAAACGTTATGATAGTGCGACATCCTTGGTTAGCGAGAGCGACGCGAGATCAGTTGCGTCGGCGACCACGGATCGAAGGGGGTACGCGGAGGAGCATAACGCGCGCGTTCCGCCCGTACAATATTCTCAACCCCTAGTCGACGATGACGTTTATGAACCGTGTCCTGACGCTTACCCGTCGGAGCGTCATAGACCTAGGACGCCGCCCGCCGAACAACGCGAAATGCAACGTCCAGCAATTAGGGAGACTCCTAGGGCTAATCCCTTCGGAGATCTGCGATTCATCGGGAACGCTGATAAGCAACACCCGATGCGGTTCATTGATGAATTTAGGCGAATCGCGGACTACGAGGAGCTTCGTCAACGCGATCGTCTATTCTTCTTTAGCTTATGCCTGGTAGGGAAAGCGCGTGAATGGTATGATTACCAAGAATTCGAATCCTTCGAAGACGCGGTAGAAGGATTCCGCCAACGCTACTGGGACAAAATGGACCAAACACAGTTTAGGGACTCACTCCGTAACGGAACATACAACTCTCGATCAGGTCGTACTATGGTCGAGTACGTACAGAAGTTCGCGCGCGACGCTAAGTATCTCAGCCCGCCAATCAGTCAGGGTGAACTGGTAGACGAGTTGAGTCAACACTTCACCGTTGAAATTTACGAGAATCTCTCAATGCTTAGAGTAGGTACGATGGATGAGTTGTGCCATCGTCTAACAACCATCCAAAATCGCGATCGCGCTAGAGCCCACATTGAGCTCCGACAAGATATGCATCGAAAATTAGAGCAGGGATACACGCGTGCGAGAAATCCACCAAACCGGGAAGCATCGAGAGAGTACAGAGACGAGCGCCCGTGGACAGGAAAGACGTACGATGACGGACGTAGATACGACGAAAGGAGAGTCCCTGACGCAACAGTACCGAATAGAACATACCCGCAGTATCAAGGAAGGCGCGATAGGTCAGCATCGCGTGATCGCGGGTATGATAATAGACCAACGGCGAGTTACCCGAGTTATAAACGCGATACCTCTGGGACTCGCAGGGAACCCTCTCGCGAGCGTAAGGACGCGAATAATCGTCGTAATACGATCGAACGCGGTCCTAGTAGAGAGCGACATCCCCAGGTTACGGAAGAGATTCGCGGAAGAGGGGAGAAGTCTGCCGAGCGTTGGGAGGCTTCCCCGGCGCGCGTACGTGCGTCATCCGCGCCCAGTAACCAAACTAGACGTGACTTCAGCGCAGACAGAGGTCGACAATCGCGTGCCGATAGTAGAAACCGAGACGTCTCGTCGATGCGCACCGATCGACTGTTGGCGGACCTACGAGACGACGAACGCGCTGACAGACACGAAGACGACAATACCAACAAGTCACCCACTGTGAACGTATGTGTCATGGCGGGAGACTCGGACGATTCAATTAAACTCAACGTCAAGGCGTTGTTAGATACGGGAGCGGCGATATCCGCCGTTGATCCTAAGACTGTCGCGAGACTTGAGACTGACGCGCTCGACGGACAGGTCAAGCGTAAGGTGCCTCGCGTGAAAATAAATAAGACGCATATTCGGGGTGCTTTTAGTCAGCGCGGAGTTCAGGCGGACACAATCGTCCAGCTCACGATTGAGCTGACGGACGTGGACGGCTGCGCGCATAGGTATACGCATGAATTTTTCGAAATTGGTACTCTCTTTGTTCCGATGATTATCGGAGAAGACTTTTTCGGCAAACATAAGGTCTGGGTCGGTAGTAATCCGCCGGCTATCATGATTCCCGCGATAGGGACCGATGAGAGAAGAGAGACTAATGAGTGCGTGCAGGCGCCCGAGTCTGCGTCTATCTCGATGCTGGCTAGCGCAGCGAGCGCACCAAGTATCGATCCCGAATTTGGACAAGAAGGGCCTTCGACGTCGTACTCGTCGGCCGTCCGTACGACGGTTTCGACCGACGATGCGCCCAAGAGTGTGAAGTTCGCGCGAGAACTCGACGAACTTCTCGCTCAATATAGCCGTCTATTAGACGGTTCGCTAGGAAGGATACGCGGTTACGAACATCAAATCCGCATGTTTAGCCAGAAGCCTTTTAGGTGTAAGGTATACCCTATTCCTGCCAAACATCGTCAGGAAGCGCGACGTCAGATTCGCGAGATGGAGGATCTTGGCGTCGTCAGGCGCGCTGCGACACCGTTCGTAAGCCCGCTAGTGGCGGTTAAAAAGCCCAATGGTAAGATCCGCATCTGTTTAGATGCTAGGGGCATAAATGAGCGCATGGAGCCTGACCACGCCCAGCCACCTACCATCGACGAGGTTCTCGCTAATATAGGTCGGAAACGCGTGTTTTCCAAACTCGACATCACTCAGGCCTATTGGCAGGTGCCGTTGAGCGCCGACTCGAGGGCGTACACCGGGTTCTCATTTGACAACCAGACTTACGTCTTCGAGAGGCTCCCGTTTGGATTAAAGACCGCGGGCGCGTCATTTACGCGTGCCATCGAGGCGGCGCTCGGCGACGAGCCAGACTTAAGGGCGAATGTGATCGTCTATCTGGATGATGTCCTAATCGCGAGCAGCGGCGAGGCCGAGCATCTGCGTCATCTGACGCGAGTGTTTGACGCGCTCGATCGTGCCGGATTTCGGCTAAATCGCGAAAAGTGCGAATTCGCACAAAACAAGATAGTCTTCTTAGGACATGACATCACCCAGGTACACGTGACCATTACTGAGGAGACAAAAGAAAACATCCTACGGTTCACCAGACCCCGAACGAAACGAGAGTTGCAGTCGTTCTTGGGGATGGTCAATTGGGACCGTCGTTTCATTCCTAACCTCGCGCGAAACACCGCCGTCTTGGAAGAGTTGTTGCGCAAGAGCGTCAAGTTTGTGTGGACTGCGGATAAGGACGCGGCGTTTGAGCGCATTAAGACCAGCGTGAGAGACGCTAAAAAATTATATCTCTTAGACCCGAAATGTCAACTTGGAGTAGAAACCGACGCGTCAAATATCGGGATTGGCGCCCGACTCTTCCAATACGACGGTGACGGAAGAGAGTACACAATAGCGTACGCGAGCCGAGGTTTGCATGGGGCGGAACGGCGGTATACGATAACCGAGCTTGAGGGACTCACGCTCGTCTGGTGCCTAAAGAAGTGGCGCGTGATCCTGATGGGCCACCACGTGCTCGTCAGGACGGACCATCTAGCGCTGCGATTCGTCAGCGCGTGTGCCGTCGCGAGCCAGCGCATGGCGCGGTGGCTGTCCTTCCTACAGGAGTTTGACCTGGATATCCAGCACATCCCGGGAAGGACAAACGCGACGGCGGACGCGCTCTCGCGTAAACCCGTCCTTAAGCGCAAGCGTGTGCACGGCGGTGGGCAGACTGGCGGGAGCTCGTCTTCGTCCGACGGCCAAGAAGACGACACGACGCCGTTTGAGTGGTCAAACGACGGTCGAAAAAAATATGCGCCGCGTATCTGTCTCATGGCCGAGCCTGACGAGGGCACGCAGACGAGGGAGTGGACGGCACTCATAGGACGAGCGCAGAGAGATGATCGAGACCTCAACGAACGAGTACGCAGGAATCCGCGGAATTTTATCGTTCGCGACGGAATAATCCACCTGCGTACAGGACCGTATAAAGACCGCGTATTAGTACCGGGGAGCGTAGCGTGGGACTTAGTAGAACGAGTCCACAAGTACCTCGTGCATTTTGGCACGGATAAGGTGCTCGAATTCACGCGCCGGTATTTCGTGTTCAGCAACGCGGAAAGGATAGCGCGTGACGTAGTGGCGTCGTGCCAACTATGTATAGCGACAAAAACTTATACGAGGCCCACCGTAGGACCTCAATATTTTGATCAACCGTTAGAGCGAGGAGAGGTCGTATCCGTCGATCTATACGGCCCTCTCCCTAGCTCATATAACCATCATACATACGTGCTCGTCCTGATGGACTTATTCAGTAAATATACGAAAATGTACCCGATCGCGAATCAAAGTCTCAGGACCATTGAGCACGTCATAGAGACTTTTTACGTACCGGACGTAGGTCGCGTACCGCGCGTAATGCTAACAGACTGCGGGGGACAGTTTATCACGCTGCGCTGGCGCCAGTTCGCGCATCGCATCGGATTTACTACACGGAGAACATCTCCGTACAATCCACAAAGTAACCCAGTGGAGAGAGTGATGCGCGAGCTGGGGCGAGCGATGCGTGCGTACGCCAACGAAGATCATCGCCGTTGGGACGAGATCGTGCCAAGAGTAGAGCAGGTCATTAACGCGACCGAGCACGCCAGCACGGGTTATCCGCCGGCGATTCTAGAGAATAGACAGGCCGACCTCGTCATTAAACCCCCGGAGGCATTGCGCCCAATACGCGAGGAACCGATTAGACATGATCGTATTGTAGAGACAGCGCGCAATAGATTGGAGAAAATGGCTGCCAAGCGTAAACGGCAGAGCGAAAAAAAGGTGTAGCGCGTGAATACGTTGAGGGTGACTTGGTGTGGGTCAAGTCACATAGACGCAGTGACCAGCGTCATGCAAAAATAAGGAAACTTTTTCCTCTATACGAGGGCCCATTTAAGATTAGAGCCAAGCCTCACCCCAACGCATATACTGTCGAACGTTTAACGGGCGAGAGTATAGGGGCGTATAACAGCAGGCAGATACGCCCTCACCGTATTCCAGCTTGGAGACCGGAGGAACTGGTCAACCCTCCCCTCCCTCCCGAAAACCAACCGGGAGAAAGTGCCGAATCATCGCAAAGCGAAGAAGGAGGCACACCCTTCGAACCTTCTCTCCGATCATCAGAGAGCCAATCGCAGACCAGCGTTAGTCGTAGCACGCAAAGTACCTATAGTACGCCGTCAACATCTAGCGACTCGAATACACAGTCGGATTCGGAGTCCAGTGCAGATAACGAAACGCGTCCTAGAATAAGAAGGCGTATAGAGGACACGAGCGAGTCGTCGTCGGATAGCGACGACATGTCACAACTCGCGCGTGTACCTCAGCGCAGGCGAAGGAGGTGGAGGGACAGCATGGAGTCTGACGGGAGCGCGAGAGCACCGTCATCGCTCCATGACTCGTTCGAGACGGAAAGTAGGCTTAGTACCAGTCGCGAAACGCAGTCAGTTCTAAATAGTACGCGAACGAGCTCAAGCTCTGATTCGAGCGCGGATTACAGGATTCGCCCTAGAGTAAGACGCCACATAGACGATACGTACGAATCGCCCCCAGATACGGACGATACCTGGGAGGTCGTACAAGTACCTCGTAAAAAGTGTGTAAGATGGGCTGACAGTCCGGAGTCTGGCGGTAGCAAGATTGAGGGCACCGTCAGCGCTTCGCGACGTATTGCCAGCTTCAAATCGCGACGCTCCAACATCCGTCACACGCCGCAACGTTCCCAAATCTTCCTACCTAATCGTCGTTGTTACGACAAGCAATAAAGTGCTTCCCGCATCCTGTCTCCAAGCCTTCGCCCGAGCGATCGCATAATTTAGACCGCTTCAGATACTCTAAGGTGGTCTCTACACATTCGTGATTGCAGGACAAAATGGACAACAACGAGAAACGCCGACGCAATGAACGTCTTGCGAATCGTTTTAAACAACTGGAAGATGAAATCGAGGCAACCAAAAGGAAGATAGAGCGGGAAGAGGGCGAGCGTCTCGACCGAGAGGCACACAGGATGGAGGGGCTCATAGCACTTCGTGAAACATCTCTGGCTAAATTATTAGCGGGTGTCGAGCCGTGTAGGGAGACCGAACATACGCACAACGAGAAAGTACAAGCGTCAAGCCAACAACGGAAAATAAGTCCTGATAATCCCAGACCGAGCACATCGCGAGAGGACGAGAGAGGAGAAACACGAGAAGTGCGCTGGGAACAGACTTTCGAGGAGGAGTCAACGGACGAGGAGTGTCCGCAATGGGTAGTCCAATCGCCAAGCAAAACAGCAACAAAACTCATATGGAGCGAGGTGTACTCATCGTCATCATCGAGAACACCATCGCCAAAAAAGAGAAAGACAAATAAGGCGACCGAGACGACAGAAAAAGAGCCTGACCCGGAAGTTGACCCCAAATTAACAACAAAAGCGATAGTCAAGCTAAATCGCTTAGAGAAGGTTGACACGTCATTAATTCTTGGTTCAAGAGAACGATCACGAACGAGTGCGAACATCCATCATCAAGTCGACACTCGAACAAAAGCCAGAATACGCGACGATGAACGCGTAACAAAATGGATTGGAAAAGAGACGATACTAACATTTTTTTCTAAAATGCTTAGTTTTCGAGATATTACACCGGTCCGGGACTTTTTGAACACCCTGTATATATATACAGGGTGTTCGGAAAGTACCGGGACGCCAGAATATCAGGAAAAATATAAGTTTTACAAAAAAATGTTTCAGACAAAAGTTGTGGCGTTTATAAGATGTATTTACTGATCACATCAGTTTGACCTTGGGTTGCGTAGCGAAGGTCAGGTCAAGGTCACATTAATTTTTTTAAATGGAACACCCCATTTTTCATTGCATATTCTT
>NW_022639858.1:35374-35773 GCF_010583005.1 Odontomachus brunneus | reverse complement strand
CTCTCGAGATGTGCTATAAGAATATGCAATGAAAAATGGGGTGTTCCATTTAAAAAAATTAATGTGACCTTGACCTGACCTTCGCTACGCAACCCAAGGTCAAACTGATGTGATCAGTAAATACATCTTTTTAAACGCCACAACTTTTGTCTGAAACATTTTTTTGTAAAACTTATATTTTTCCTGATATTCGGGCGTCCCGGTACTTTCCGAACACCCTGTATATACATATATGAATATACGTATGGATTAATAAGTGAGATAATTGTGTTCAAAACAACATGCGCAGGCTTCTGCATTATGTCTAAATATTATTTGATAATTATTTGTAATAACTTTCATATCATGTCCGGTGATAGTGAAGATATTCCTATATTGGGTATATATGTACGTGTGTGT
>NW_022639858.1:33455-33620 GCF_010583005.1 Odontomachus brunneus | reverse complement strand
ACACACACACACACACGTACATATATACCCAATATAGGAATATCTTCACTATCACCGGACATGATATGAAAGTTATTACAAATAATTATTAAATAATATTTAGACATGATACAGAAGCCTGCGCATGTTGTTTTGAACACAATTATCTCACTTATTAATCCATAC
>NW_022639858.1:33281-33445 GCF_010583005.1 Odontomachus brunneus | reverse complement strand
GTGAAGATATTCCTATATTGGGTATATATGTACGTGTGTGTGTATGTGTATACACACACACACACACACACACGTACATATATACCCAATATAAGAATATCTTCACTATCACCGGACATGATATGAAAGTTATTACAAATAATTATTAAATAATATTTAGACAT
>NW_022639858.1:32755-33146 GCF_010583005.1 Odontomachus brunneus | reverse complement strand
CACACACACACACACACACACACACACAAACACAAAATTACCTTGTAAAAGTTCGATGACTTCACATTGTAGTAGAGAAAAACTTCAATTTCGAATAATCACGTACAGCTCCAAACAAATGTTTATGTTAATTAAACTTCCATTGCTCTTATAAATTTAATTTAGGTATCACACATTTTTACTGACACAGAATGCACACAGATCGAATAATTAATCAGCAAATAATTAATTCGTTTCTTTAAAAACGTATCACTTCGACATGTTCACATGCACGCTCGATTTACATACAAACTATTCATTTATTTGAAGAAAACGAGAACTTTACTACTGTATCTCCATCAATTAAGTGTCCGTTTTATTTACCGATGGTACATAATTATTAATCATTGCT
>NW_022639858.1:32031-32745 GCF_010583005.1 Odontomachus brunneus | reverse complement strand
TTTAGGTATCACACATTTTTACTGACACAGAATGCACACAGATCGAATAATTAATCAGCAAATAATTAATTCGTTTCTTTAAAAACGTATCACTTCGACATGTTCACATGCACGCTCGATTTACATACAAACTATTCATTTATTTGAAGAAAACGAGAATTTTACTACTGTATCTCCATCAATTAAGTGTCCGTTTTATTTACCGATGGTACATAATTATTAATCATTGCCAATTAGTCATTCAGTGACCGAAAATCACTCGAAAAAAAGAAACACATGCCGCGTTTACTCGACGATAGTTTGCAATCGACTGATTTTAACAGCGAATCTCTTAGTTAATTACGATGCATCAAATTATTCGTGGACTGAAAATCACTTGAAGAAAGAAGCATACGATTGTTTACTAACACACGACACGTTTACTCAACGACAGCAAGTACTAGTCGCATAACTTTAATATCGAATTTATTAGTTAATTATTAATTACTGTCGATTAATCACACATACATTCGTCACTTAAAAATTCACTCGAAGAAAGGAATACACAACGTTAATACGACAGTCGTTAACTCGACGAAGCAATCGATCGATTTTATTGGTTATGTTTATACTATCGCGGTCGAAACACGAGGTCTGTTCTTTATTCCTGCACTAATGAATTGGTGCAATAAATTGAACCTAAAGACGCGTGATTATGTAATTGAAATCTCAGAC
>NW_022639858.1:29281-29675 GCF_010583005.1 Odontomachus brunneus | reverse complement strand
AACGCTACTCTCGCGGCTCGTGCAGTCGGCACACGAATTGGGTGCAGCGACAAAATGATATTATTTCACTTCCGGGTCAGCTTTCACAGTTCGGCGGATTTCGCGAGACCCGACAGCTCACACGAACCAAAAGAAATCTCTAACTGGGCGCCAGGTACGGCGATCCGTACCCACTAAAAGAATCGTACACTAAACGCGAAAAGGTTGGTCTCGCCGAAGAGTAGCCCTCGTCGTCCGCTCGAACCGCTTACCAAAACGTCCAGCAGCTCAGCCCTCTTCGCGGCAGAGGGGCTGGTTCGCACGAAGTCGGAGGTGCAAGGAAAGAACGGCGACTAGGTTAATTAAATAAGCCGAAATATCTTGAGACAACGTTTATTGTTCGTTCCCGTTACAC
>NW_022639858.1:28998-29218 GCF_010583005.1 Odontomachus brunneus | reverse complement strand
GCCCTCGTCCAGGAGGACGGCCGGGTCTCCGCTCGTCGACGCCTCGCCCGCTCCGTCCCACGAAAATCACCAAAATATATATAGTCCTCGTTCCTTTTGGAACGGACTCACCAAATCTCGAGCGGAGCGGGGGTAGACGGTAGCTGGCTTCGGCGGTCCCTCTGGATTCACACGAATTTGACCCTGGATCCCGCAGCGGCCTTACGGTCGAAGGTCGAAT
>NW_022639858.1:22948-28988 GCF_010583005.1 Odontomachus brunneus | reverse complement strand
GGTCTCCGCTCGTCGACGCCTCGCCCGCTCCGTGCCACGAAAATCACCAAAATATATATAGTCCTCGTTCCTTTTGGAACGGACTCACCAAATCTCGAGCGGAGCGGGGGCAGTCGGTAGCTGGCTTCGGCGGTCCCTCTGGATTCACACGAATTTGACCCTGGATCCCGCAGCGGCCTTACGGTCGAAGGTCGAGTCGTCGGTGCCTCGTCGTCTAGTCCTCGGCTCCACGGATGGCGCGTCTTTCACACTCAATATACCGTAGGTTTGGCGAGATCGGCGACGAAAGCTCTCGAACGGTCGTTGTCTTCCCGTTTTATTTGAGGTTTTTGAACTCGCTTCCGACAGCTCTTGAGTGCTCATTGGCGGGATCTTTCCCCCGTTTTCCGATCTCAGATTTTGCACAGCTGTTTTCGTTATGTCAGGCTTTGGAGCTTCCTTGTCCGTCTGACCTTGGCTTTAGCTCCTTTGCGGCAGCCGTTGTTTGCGTCGATCCACGAGCTTCGCGGCGTCCTCGCTCGGATCGGAGGACGCTCCGGGTCGCGGAGGATGTGCTCGCCGATTTCCTCCGGCGGCAGCTATCCTCCGCTCGTCCGCGGTGTCGATCCACTCCGTCCTCGCGGCTTCCTAGCGACAGCCCGTGATCGCTCCCCTTCGGCAGCTTCGCCTCGCCGTTCAGGATGTTGCTGAAACAGTTCTGTGTTAGGTTTTCCACCCTTTGGGTCCCTACTGAGTTGTATTATTAATGGAAGCGGTTCACCTGGAGTAGCAAGTCTTGCGGCCGTTCTTCTCGCAGGCTTTTCCTCTCCCACGGCGGCAGCAGTCCTCCTTGCTGGTGGCTTCTTCTTCCTGACTCAACCTCTATGACCGTAATTATACACAAAAAATATGATTCGAGGGCTGCGTAGGCTCGCGTCCTAAACGCCTTACGGCTAGGACGCGACATCCGCCTGCAGCCGGGAAGCTCATACTGCTTCCTTACTATAGACTACGAGTGACGGACGATATTTACTAATCGTCACGTCACAAAGTTTAAATTCGAATTTGGAACCTCTTGATCTTTCAGCAACAATTCAGTATATTCTGGTTCCTTTTTAATAAAGGGCAAGGTCGGCGTAACGGGTCTCGGTGGAAGTGGTCTCAATGACGCGCGAACCTCTATGTAATAACTTCCCAAATTTATAACAAAATATCCTCTTTCTGTGGGATTTGGAGAGCCGGGCGCTGCGGTAACCGGTACACTTCGTTCTGCAGTGCGTGAGAACCACTTTCGCAGTCGTTCTTTATGTTTTCTATCACTTCTCTTCGGCATCTAATTTATTAACAAAATATTTCGAATTGTTGTAACTTGATTTCAATGGTAAAACTCAGTAAGAGCGATTTATCAAAATGGGTATGGGTGTAAAGCAGTGATATAATCTCTGATCTCTCAAGCCTTAGCAAGTAAGGTCCCGCACGCAATGGACCTGTTGAAGTCTCGATTGGATCTCGACTGACTCGCTAGCCATGAGGTCCTCACGCGCTACTTCACAATTCGCTGTGTGTTAATTAAGTTCCGGAGCACTCGTAGGATGCTGCCGAGAACTGTTAGAGCTCAGTCTTAAGAACGCAAGAAGATGCGACTAGGAGCGGTTAATGTTACCTAGAGCATTAGCAGTGTTATGGTGTCACGGAGGACATCGCAGCTCTGCAAGAGTGTGTGTAATGGGTATACAACTGACGCGCTTGTCAGTGATACGTCGAGACCAGAGTATTTGCGCGAGGTAGTGCTGGATAAGCAGGATATGAATCGCTCTTAAAGAGAATAGATGACGTAATAGTTAAATGGTATATTGTAAGAGCGAGTACGACAAAGATATTTGAACGATTAGATATGTAGAATTCTTACAACTATACTAGATACATTAAATAGTATTAATATCGGAGTAATAATAGAGTTGGATCAAAAATAGTGAGTTATCGATGGGAGAGGTGCACTTGGACACGGTGCATTTGGACACAGCCAATCACAGCACCGTGTGATTAAAGACATTTGTAGGGTCCCTTGGAACAGCGACTTGTGATTGGACTGTGTCCAATTGCCCCGTGTCCAACTGATATACACCCGTTATCGATAGGTGACCGCTCGGATCCTACCGGTCAAGTGTTCGGTAAAAGAGGTGGAATTAATATTAGACTTACGGTCGCTTTATCATAGGGATCCGCTAGTCGTGGGTGAACTCGCCTGGGCACGCTCGTACTGACGCTGCAGTTAGCACACTGGTCAGAGGATCTCGGGAGAGATGCCGTATTATAACTGGCGAAGGAAAGCTCGTTGGCTTTATAAATCGAAGTTCCTTCCGGATAATCGAAGATAGTGTACGAATTGTAAGGACTCGAAAATTTCCCGAACAAATGCGTGGAGCGCTCCGAGAGCACGGTTTTTGTAGGACTTCGGAGGGAGCTTCGCTCGGTTCCGGCGGCTTCCGACGGCGGTCGGCTCACAGCGCCGAATTCCATGGTGGTCTCGGGTCGGTAAATTTTAATGGGATGTCTCTACGCCTCGGCTTATCTTTTGATGTGCTCGGGTGGTCGGATGACGTTATGCGCGGTGGCGTGATGCATAGCAGCGCGATGATGTCATACTGAACGCGTTTGCTCGTGCCTAAGCGAGTTCGCTTCGCGAATATTCTTATACTATAGAGTCGTATAATAACTATATGATACCTTAATTCGTAGAGGATAATAATGGCGCTGTATATTTATATATATATTCGTTCGCTAATCCCTTCGTCACGTATGGCTTTCTGTTAATTATTTCCTTTTTTCTATCATTAACACTATTAACATGCTAGATTTTAATTTTAGCCGTCTCTGACAATTGAATTAGTAAGGTTCGTTGCCGGAATAAAATATTTTGTATATTACCTCTCAGGTTAGTACAAATCGGCCTCGGGTCAGTGCGGCATTCGAGCATCGCAGTGGCGTAAAATTTAAAGATTTTGAAGGCTGGGACGTTACACCTCCCCCCTTTTAAAGACAAATTCCGATGTTTTCGGAGGGATTTGTTCTAGATCTGAGATCCATTTGCTTAATTCGCGATATGAAACAGTTTGTGAGGCGATTATACTAAGAGGGCTTGGGGCTGTGGCAGTGGTTTGTCCGTTGCTTACAGTGGCCGGTTGAGTTAAGACTGGTCGAAATTCTTCTTCGTTGTCCTGTGGGTTGTTGCTGGGGTAATTCTTCCTTTTTTGCTGCTTTGGCTTGTGCGCGAGGTGGAGCAGCAGGGGTGAGTGAGCTCCATATAGCTCCTAGGAGATGTAGACTGCAGCCGTATATTGTATGTAGGGCGTATCCGTGGATAGCGGTATCTATAATAATTTTAATTACTCGGATTATTATAAAAATTCCTAGTACTCCTGCAGTTGCGGATCCGAATGTAACGAAGCCTACCCAGAGTTTGGATGCTGTATTCTGGGCGATCTTATTAAGGGTGTCCTCGTCCATGAGGTTATACATGGAGATGGTGCCATCGCTGTGTGAGTAGCCGGTGATGCTTCTCGCGACGGAGATCAGCAGAGCTGGTTTCTCGGCTTGGAACATGATGTGGTCTCGGAGCTTGTTGATGTCGTCCTGGCTGTAGATGCCGCTTGTGGCGAGAGATCCAGGCGTTAGATATTGTAACGTCCCAGCCCCCAAAACCTTTAAATTTTAACACCGCCGCGACCGCTGAAATGTCGCATCGACCAGAGGCCGATCTGTCCTAATCTGAAATGTGAAAACGATGTGAACCAAATAGTACTTAAACACTCCGAGCGCCAAACAAGAAGTCACGATATCGGAAGACAAGGAAGAAATATATTATAAATAAATTAATTCATAACAGGGAGCAATTAAGCGTTAAGGAATATACTAAAACGTGAAATATAGCAAAAACAACAATCCGAAGTCCCCAATATCGTGAGCTCTCGTGAAATAAATCCTAGCTAACCATTATAAACTTTATTTTAGCTAACGTAATGAATCTTACTAATTCACTCGTCAGAAACGGCCAAGGATAAATTTAAGATTACTGTAGAAATGAAGTTTTATAAACTACTACAACACTACGATGTAGCAACACAGCATGGCCCTAAGCCAACCTGTCCCTTCAGGACGGACCCTCTCGAAACTTCGAACAGCATTTTGGGCGCTTTCTCTTCACTTTATCGCAAAAAGTCGACCAGCCCTTTTAAAATGTACTAACTCTGAACTATCCATATAACCACTCAAAAGCCATACATAACGAAGGGATTAGTAGGAAACTCAAATAATATAAGAACGCTCGCGAGCGAACTCGCTTAGACACGAGTAAATGCGTTTAGCATGACATCATCGCACCGCTATGCATCACGCCACCGCGCATAACGTCATCCGGCCACCCAAGCTTATCAAAAGATAAGCCGAAGCGTAGAGGAATCCCTTTGTAATCAACCGACTCGAGACCTCCGTGTCGCCGTGGAATTCGGCGCTGCGAGCCGACCGCCGTCGGAAACCGCCGAAAGCGAGCGAAGCTCCCACCGGAGCCCTACAAAAACCGTGCTCCCGGAGCGCTCCTCGCATTTGTTCGGGACAATTTTTGAGTACATTCACGTAGCTGCGTGAGCATTTATATTCCGACTTATTCATCTTCGCAACTTCGTTACCGAGCCAGCGGGCTTCATCCCCCTGGAGATACTCTACGACCGACCTGCGTGCGGAACTGCAGCGTCAGTATGAGCGTGCCCAGGCGAGTTCAACCACGACTAGCGGATCCCTACAATTAAGCGACCGTGAGTCTATTACTCCTTCCATTCTTGTACTCGAACACTTGACCGGTAGGATCCGAGCGACCACCTATCGTTAACACTTATTATTTCTCATGTTGTTGCTCCGATTCCTTTATTGTTCAATGTAATTAATATCTTTATAATAGTCTTACCTAAATTCGCTTGAACGCCATTACCGTACTCGCTCTCAAAATATATTACGGGCATTACATTATTATTCTCTTTAAGAACGATTTCCATCCTGTACATCCTTTACACTCTGGTATACCTTGCGCACATTCTTTGGTCTCGATGCTTCACTGGCACCTGCGCCAGTCGTAAGCTATTACACGCTTTCCTGCAGAGCTGCGGTGTTCCCCGTGACACCATAATACTACTAGTGCGCTAGGCAGCGTTTACCGCTCCCGGTCGCATTCCTCTTGCTTTTAAGACTGAGCTCTGACAGTTCTCGGCAGCATCTCACGAGCGCTCCAGAACTTAATTAATATACAGCGAATTGTGAAGTAGCGCATGAGGACCTCCTGGCTAGCGAGTCAGTCGAGACCCGATTAAGACTTCAACAGATCCATTACATACAGGATCTTAATACTTAAGGATTGAGAGACCAGAAACAATATTACTGCTTTATATCCATACCCAATTAACTTAATCGTTCTTACTGAAGTTTTTTTTATCGAAATCAAATCAAGTACTGCACAGAATATTCCATTTAATACATTAGATGCCGAAGAGAAGCGGCAGGAAACATAGAGAGCGACTGCGCAGGTGGATTTCGCGCACCGCGGAGCAAGGAGTACCTATCTCCATCGTGCCTAGCTCTCCTAACCCTACAGAAAGAGGGTATTGTGGTACTGTGTCCAATTGCCCCGTGTCCAACTGATATACATCCACTATATCGAGGTTCGCGCGTCATTGAGACCACTTCCAACAAGGCCCGTCACACCGACCTTGCCCGATATTAAAGAGGAACCTACATATACCGAATTGCTACCAAGAGACCAACAGGTTCCAAGTTCGAATTCAGATTTGCGCAAAAAATTAACTAGTAGTGAACAAGCCGTAGTCAACGCTCTGGTAAATGTACTCACGGACAACGAATAACACGCATTTTAGAAATAAACTCTTTCCGTTCTTCAAGAGACACACCTCATCCGAGATACATCCAGCCAATATTCCCTCTTGATTTTCTTTCATTTAATAAACTTTCCTTTATTCTCAATTCATATTCCCAAGACTACCCCTTCATAGTACTA
>NW_022639858.1:6298-22614 GCF_010583005.1 Odontomachus brunneus | reverse complement strand
TCGATAAACAGAGATACGCCGTTTTGTACGATATGTATGCATGTTTCCGCAAATCATATTACGGATGTGACAATGGCAATGTGTTCGATCCCATATAACTTCTCACTCATTGCCTGTGTGTAGTCATTGATTGCTTGCGACAAAACGAATCAAGAGCACCACTGTCGATGTGAGAATTGAATTCGACTGCAAGGAGAATATACCGATGGATACCATAGCTTACTGCCTCATTATGCATGATCGCATTGTGGAGTACAATCCCTTGACCAACATTGTGCGCAAAATCACATAAAAATGAACGTGTCTACATTTGTGGACCTGCAAGGATTCACGGTTGAGATTTCACGTAATGAGATTTCACGTAAAAGAGATAGCGATATTTGGAAATGGAGCTATTCTGTCCCATTATGTCTTTGCGAGTCCTATGCCGTGGCATCTTCTCACGAGAACTGAAAATCGAAAGCAGCACGGTTGACGGCTAATCATCATGGTCTGCAATGGAATGATGTAATCATCCCATACAACAAAGCACAACGTTTGATTACAGACGCTGTGATCAGTGAAACCAGCGAAGAATCTAAACTCGTCTACGTCAAGGGATACGAGAAGCGAGAGTGGTTGACGAATCTCCTCGATAATGATGCGAGGGGCAAGGTGATCGTTGAGACTCTGGATGCGGATTACGATGATATTGCGTTATTGG
Source organism: Odontomachus brunneus (assembly GCF_010583005.1). Lineage (NCBI taxonomy): Eukaryota > Metazoa > Arthropoda > Insecta > Hymenoptera > Formicidae > Odontomachus > Odontomachus brunneus. The sequence continues at coordinate 21,911 of NW_022639858.1, read as the reverse complement.
ACAAGCTAGATGCAACCAACATTTTACGGTGTAAAAATCATTCAAAACACTGTGCGTTACAAAATATACTAAAAGTATTTAATTGGTGGTTGTCTCAGCGTCAGAAAGAATTGTTTGATATTTAATAATAAATATTTGTTATTTTTTAATATACAAATGTTCTCTCTGTCTTCTATATTAAATCCCTTAAATTAAAGACATATTTATTAACGGTTAAACCTTTCTGGTATTCGCTTTTATCGTTTCTACTGTATTTTGCCGTTTCGATAGCCGTTCTTTGTCGTTTTTTTTGCTGTTAACGTTTCGGTAGTTTTTTTTAACGCTTTCTTTTGCCTGTTTGTTATGGTTAACGTTCTTTTTACCGTGGTTTACTGGTATAAGTGTATTGTAATAGTATGGATTTGGTGAGGGGGATAAATTTTGATTATTAATTATAACTTTGTACATCTTTTTATTTTATAATACTTAATAATACATAATAATGCATAATAATAATTATTATTATTATTTTATTTATAATTCTTACGTTAGTTTAATTTATTATAATTATGTCATCCTCTTCGCTGTTGGCGATATCAATTACTTCTATATTATCCTCCTCCTTTTCATCGAAGTCATCATCCTCCTCAACAGAGTCGGCGATATCGATGTCGTTATCCTCCTCATCAGAGTCAACGATATCGATGACTACTATATTTTCTGAAATTAAATTTAAAAATTAATTTTAACGTTTCTCTGCACAGAAAAAAATCGAAATTTGATGTCAAATTGTAAAAAAATGTTGTCTGCTCTCTCTTATCATTGGTTGACTGTACTTCTATCTCGTCATCCTCATCGCTGTCAATTGATTCATATATACCTTCTAAAATCAAAAATTTTAATTTAAAAATTAATTTTAGCGTTTATGTTCTATACAGAAACATGAAATTTGGATGTAAACTTACGTATAATTTGTTCCAACCACCACTCTGCGTTTATGTGGTCTTCCTCGAAAATTGCTAAAATAGAATTATTTATTATTATTATTTAAAAATATAAAAATCTGAATTATCCAATCTATTTAAAAACTTACGTGGAGGGTTTTCTATTAAAACCATCTATAAAACCATCTCCTTAAATGGAGATCTCCGAAATTCTACTGTGTAGAACATTTTTTAAACTCGCGATTTGTTCGGGATTCGGCTCGGTTACTTCAAATTGCTTCTGGAATATTCTGTAGGAATATTCTCGAAGCACTCGAATAATAAGACCAAATGAGCTAGGAGACCGCATAACAACAGTGTCTCACGAGCGATGTGTTGTGCTGCTGAATCAAAACATGATTCGGCGAATCTCGGCGCGATTACGTGGAATCGGCAGCACACCACAATAACGCTACATCATCGTTTTTCAGAGCCGAGTCTCGACCATAATAAGATCTCGCTTAACTCTAGCGACGGTTTCGCGACATCGGAATCAATGAGATCGGCCAGCGTAGTCGACGCGACACTTATAAAACGATCGCGCAAGAAGTCGAGCGATCAGATCACGAAGCCAGTATCCCGATCTCATAACGAAATTTGACTCCGCGACCTCATCTCAGTCTTAACGACTGCTTCCTCACGTGTCCGCTGGTTTCTCGCAAAGTCTATTTGTGTGTAAGAGCCACTTGCGTGGTTATTGTAATCCAACAATAAAAGTTGATATTACTGTGTTAAGTTTAACTATCGCACTTTATTAAATTATCACAACCACAAGTCGGTCCTTGGTAATCAGCCCGTGTTCGCGAGCCCTGCGCTGGGTGTACCGGCGGAAGCGAAATTAACACCACCTCGAATTCCGCGTACATAAAATTGGTCCTTCGAGTTGGATACGGAGCACGGGTACACAGTGAAATCAAGACTGGATCGGACCGACGAGCCATGGCTGATCCATTGCACCGACAACTGCAAGGCAAGCGCATGATCGAGAGATCGCTTGAGAATTTTAAAAAGCTCGGTCGGAATAACTGGACACCTGGGAAAATCCGATCAAGGATGTCCATGCTGAAGGAGAATTGGAAGCAATTTGTGGAAGGCCATGCTCTCTTGTTGAAGACTGTTCCTGAAGCTACGAGAATGTCGCTGGAATATTTCAAGGACGGATTCTTCGAGGCCGCGGAGGAGGCGACACGCACGACTTCATAACGGAGTGCTTGGAGGAAGTGGAGCCATATGTGAGTCAAACAACTATTGTTGAATCGAGAGCACCGTTCTCTTCATTTTCGGTCTCGCATTTACCGTCTTCGACTACCACCGTTTGACGGTCGTTACGAAGAGTGGGAACAGTTCCGCGATCAGTTTACAACTTTAATAATTCATAATAAAGCGCTAGACGACTTCGCTCGCATGCATTTTTTGACTTCTTGTATAACGGGTCGCGCGCTCGAATCTATAGGAAATCTCCCTGTAACAGCCGCGAGCTTTGACATCGCGTGGCAAGCCTTGGTCAAGCGATACGAAAATAAGCGTCGGTTAATTACTCAGCATCTTTCGGTGTTGCTTCAGCTCCCGACAATTTCTCGAGAATCGGCGATCGAGCTGCAATCAATGCTGGATAAAGTGAATATCGCGGTCGCATCGTTGCAATTACTCAACAGAACCCCGGACTCACTCTGGAATGACTTACTCGTACACGTCGTTGTCAGCAAATTAGATTCAGTCACTTGCAAGGCGTGGAATCTGAAACCTACCGAAGGTGACGAGCCGCCGTTGTTTGCGGATTTAACTCAATTCCTTAGAAATCGCACTCGCGCTCTCGAGGAGTTTGCCAGTGGGCCGGTTCAGAAGCCAGCGTCGAAATCGATCGCCGCGACAAAAGTGCACTTAGCAACTGCGTCCGAGACCTCTTCATCCGCATGCCCACTCTGTCAAGCGAGGCATTCTTTTAGTGCATGTCCAACGTTTACTCGCGCGAATCCAAGTCAACGTCGCAACTTAGCAAAGCAGCATCGTCGATGCTTCAATTGTCTTAGCAAAAATCACGCGGTACGGGATTGCCGCAGCAAATACTCGTGTCGAATGTGTGCTCAGAGATCTCATAGTATGTTACATCTAAACTCGGATTTGCGCGATGAAACATCAGGGGCATTGTCCGCTGCTAGCCGGCCAACTCCTGCCGTCGAGCCTCAATCCGACGTTCGAGTGTCTCACACCGCATCGCTTCACAAATCATTAAGTCAGATTCTCCTCGCGACGGCATGGGTAACAGTAAGCGTGTCGGCCGAACGCACAGTAGCGGTAAGAGCGTTGCTTGACCAAGGCTCGCAGGTGACCTTTCTTGTGGAAAATATCGCTCAACTTTTGCGCGCTAAACGAAATCGCTTGCCTATATCGATCTCCGTTGTTGGAGCGGTGCACGCGGGCACTGCGCGATTCACGACCAACATTACGTTCTCACCGCTAAACTCGTTTACACCGGCATACTCAACAAGCGCGGTCATTCTAAAAGATCTCTTTGTACGCGCCCCAACGGCAACGAGATCTCACGCACTTTCCTTATTTGACTGGATTATCCCTTGCCGATCCTGATCCCACAAGTAGCGATCCTATTAATCTAATCATCGGTTCGGACTTATATAATGAGATCGTTCTGGACGGCCGTCGCAAGGGCACGCCAGACCAGCCCACCGCTCAAAATTCCATTTTTGGCTGGATCCTGTCAGGCCCTATTCAATCCCTGTCCGAACCTTCTTCGACACCTTCAGCTAATATCGTTCGACAACGGGCAGCCTTAAGCTTGTCAGTGCATCACTGTTTGATTTCGCTTTCGCTCAATGACGAAATTCGAAAATTTTGGGAAGTTGAGAAGATTCCTCGTCAAATCTCGCGGTCGGCGGAGGATGAGCAGTGCGAACAGCATTTCCTCACCACGCATTCTCGGGCGATTGACGGCCGTTATATAGTTCGGCTTCCTTTGCGGAAGGGTCCTCCGGTGGACATCGGAAATTCGCGAGAGAAAGCACAAATTTTCCTGAAGTCATTATCACGCCGGTTACAATCTCAGCCTGCGCTGTTCGCAGAATATGACGAGTTCTTAAAAGAATATGAACAGTTAGGTCATATGCGTCTTGTACTAACACCCTCGGATCCTGACGAACAATGCGTATACATACCTCACCATCCGGTTATTCGAACGGATAGCGCGACGACGCATTTGAGAGTCGTTTTTAATGCCTCAAGTTTAACCACTAATAGTTCGAGTTTAAACGACCACTTGCTTTGCGGTGAAAAACTCCAAAATGATCTTTCGGCGGTAATTACTCAATGGCGTAATTTAAATTCGTATACACTGCCGACATCGCAAAAATGTACCGCCAGATTGCTCTCGATCGACGCGACTGCAATTATCAGCGCATTCTCTGGAATCGGTCGCTTAACAACGCACCTTTGGATTATCAACTTCGTACCGTCACATATGGGCTGACTTGCGCTCCATTCTTAGCTCTTTGTGTCATTAAACAATTAGTCGCAGACGAAGGGTCCTCATTTTTTTTGGCGATTCCGGTCCTTCGCGACAGTCTTTACGTCGACGACGTGCTGTTCGGGGACGATGACGAGTCCCATGTTAGGCAGATTCATCATCAAGTAGTCTCGCTGTTTCGACAGGGTCGTTTTGAATTAAGAAAGTGGACTAGTAATTCGACTGATCTCCTGTCGGACATTGACGCGAGCGACCACGGGTTAGCCTGCTCCAAGGAACTGGGAGCTAATGAAAAGATCAAGCTCCTGGGAATCAAATGGAATCCGTCCCTCGACGTATTCCAGATAGACGTCTCACCCTCTGCTCCCGCTTCCGACAGTAAAAGATCCATTCTTTCCACAATCGCCAAACTGTACGATCCGTTAGGGTGGCTAACCCCCATCACTGTTGCGGCCAAAATTTTAATGCAGGCGTTATGGCGCGAAAAATCAGAATGGGACGATCCGGTTCCTTCGCGACTTCAATCACGGTGGAACCTCATCTACTCGGGCCTTGAAGTTTTACGCAGCATCACAATTCCCCGATGGCTCAGATTGGATGCAAATGTTTTTAAAGCGGAACTTCACGGGTTTTCCGACGCGTCCACTCAGGCGTATGCAGCGGTGATCTATCTAAGGGTGATTACCAATTCAGGCACGGTAAGCGTTTCATTAGTTGCGGCCAAATCTAAAGTAGCTCCTTTGACGCCGCTTACTCTCCCTCGTCTTGAGCTATCCGCAGCGGTTCTACTATCTCGATTGTTCGACTTCGTTAACAAATCACTTCAGACGAGAATAACTTCGTGCTTCTGCTGGACGGACTCGTCGATCGTGTTATCGTGGCTTAAGCACCACCCATCGCAGTGGAAAACGTTTGTTGCTAACCGAGTCGCCGAGGTGCAGGCACGGTTGTCCACCGCTGAGTGGCGATACGTTCCCACGGAGGACAATCCCGCGGACTGTGCCTCTCGGGGTTTAATAGGGAAGGAGCTGCTGGCTCACTCGTTATGGTGGCAGGGCCTTTCGTGGTTGTCGCGCTCTGAGCTCCACTGGCCAAAGTCTCCATCATTTGTCGACGACAAGCCGCTGCCGGAAGCAAAGGTCATAGCAGTTTATCTTGCAAATCACCAAACCACTGATGATCTCTCTTCTCGATTTTCTTCGTGGCCAAAACTCATTCGCATTACTGCATATCTCTTTAAATTTATATCTCGCCTTCGCAGGACGCCCTGTCGCTCTAATACTATCGCGGTTAAAACTCGTGCTCTCACCGCAGCGGAATGTAATCAGAGCAGACAGTTCTGGATCAAACGCATACAATCAAATCTGTTTCCTATCGAAATTCGGGATCTTACTCAAAACAGAACACTGTCTCCTAAAACTCCTCTCTCATCGTTATCCCCATTCCTCGATGAAGACAAACTCCTCCGAGTAGGCGGGCGGTTGCGAAATGCGCCTATTCATTATAATCGTCGACATCCAATTCTCCTCGCGTCTCATCCCCTCGTCACTCTGCTCATCAAACAAGCTCATAACCGATCCTTACACGCCGGACTACAGCTAACGTTGAGTGTGTTGAGAAGCGAGTTTTGGATTCTTCGCGCCCGCAGCCTCGTCAAGGCCATCATTTTCAAATGTGTGGTATGCGCTCGTGAGCGAGCTGCTACCCCGTCTCAACTCATGGGTGAACTTCCTATAGCACGAGTAAAAACTCCGTCTCGCGCGTTTCAGCACTGCGGAGTCGATTACGCGGGCCCGGTAAGAGTGCGGCCGTCCGCAGGACGAGGCATTACCACGAGAAAAGCATATATAGCGCTGTTTGTGTGTTTAGCCACGCGAGCGATTCATTTAGAATTAGTCTCTGATTACGCGACGCTTTCATTCCTCAATGCGTTTTCTCGCTTCTGCTCTCGCCGCGGACTGCCGCAAGACATGTATTCCGATAACGGAACTACCTTTGTCGGAGCTGACCGTGAGTTGCGCAGTGCTTATCAAGCTGCTCTCCATGATCCGGACTTTCAGAACGCGACGGCTAGTGATAATATCACATGGCACTTTATCCCAGCAGCAGCTCCACATTTCGGAGGAATATGGGAGGCTGGAGTTCGAAGTCTAAAACATCACTTGCGCCGCGTTCTGAAAGATCATGCACTCTGCTTTGAGGAGTTTACAACTCTCTATTCAGAGTTTACAACTCTACTCTATCAGGTTGAAGCGTGTCTAAATTCTCGTCTGATTGCACCTCTGAACGACACTCTCGATAGTTATGAACCGTTGACGCCTGGTCATTTCTTGATCGGATCCGCGATAACTGCAAGCCCTGAGCCCTCACTGCTCAACGTTAAGGAGAACCGTCTCACTCGATGGCAGCTCATTCGGCAACTCTCGGAGCGATTCTGGAAACTATGGGCTCATGACTATATTAATACGCTTCAGCAAAGGAGCAAATGGCGACGGACTCAGCCGCCGATCAAGGTAGAGCAGCTCGTCCTCCTTCGCAATCCCGCACTGCCTCCGTGTAAATGGGAATTGGGATGAGTGACGAGGTGTCACCCCGGACGAGACGGGTTAACGCGTGTCGTTACCGTCAAAACGGCCACCGCGGAATACTTGCGACCGATTGTCAAAATATGCGTGCTGCCGATTGAGGGCGAACCGGAGACGTCTTAAGCTCCAGATATGTCCAAGAGAAGCAAGAGGAAGAAAGAGATACGACCTCTTTCCCCTCTGTGTTAGCATCCGCTCTGGAGGACTTTCAATTTCTTTTTTTTTCTCTTGCTTCTTCTTTCTCTTCCTTTTGTATGTTATTAGTTGCGTATAGCGTGCTTCCGTTGTTCTTTTCTTTTCTTCTAAATTGCATTCGTTTTCTTTGTATCTTCATGCATCAATATGATATCACTATATCATATTTTATCAAATGTTCTAAGTCATTAAATGATACACGGGGATCGCCGCAAGGCGGGCGGCAACCGCTCAGATCTTTCTTGGCCACTCGACGTCTCGTGCGGCCCTGTATACTCGTTTCGAAATGCGAGTTTTGAGGCGAGCGGTATGTTCGGGATTCGGCTCGGTTACCTCAAATTGCTTCTGGAATATTCTCTAGGAATATTCTTGAAGCATTCGAATAATAAGACCAAATGAGCTAGGAGACCGCATAACAACAGTGTCTCACGAGCGATGTGTTGTGCTGCTGAATCAAAACATGATTCGGCGAATCTCGGCGCGATTACGTGGAATCGGCAGCACACCACAATAACGCTACATCATCGTTTTTCAGAGCCGAGTCTCGACCATAATAAGATCTCGCTTAACTCTAGCGACGGTTTCGCGACATCGGAACCAATGAGATCGGCCAGCGTAGCCGACGCGACACTTATAAAATGATCGCGCAAGAAGTCGAGCGATCAGATCACGAAGCCAGTATCCCGATCTCATAACGAAATTTGACTCCACGATCTCATCTCAGCAGTAACGACTGCTTCCTCACGTGTCCGCTCGTTTCTCGCAAAGTCTGTTTGTGTGTAAGAGTCACTTGTGGCTATTGTAATCCAACAATAAAAGTTGATATTACTGTATTAAGTTTAACTATCGCACTTTATTAAATTATCACAATCACAAGTCGGTCCTTGGTAATCAGCCCATGTTCGCGAGCCCTGCGCTGGGTGTACCGGCGGAAGCGGAATTAACACCACCTCGAATTCCGCGTACACGACTCAAACTTTGACTATTTGTCGGCGACTCCTGGATGACTTTTATATGGTCCATCACCATCTCGGTCTAACAAACATGCCTCGTTTGGAGAGGGTTGCAAATGTGCAAAATCAGCATAGCCTAACGTGTTCTTTAATAGTAACATCATATGTCGCACACGCAGTCATCCACATCCACACATTGTCAGCACAAAAAATGTTGCATTGTGATACTTAAGATTACACTGAGAATTTCTCAATTTATCGTTCAATCTGTCAATTAATGTGTTAACATGAGGATCAGATTCGACTCACTATACGGACATCGTCGTATTTTATTGGTGTAAAGCATAAATTCATTCCACTCATCGTCCCAACTAATTTTATTTATTTTTGGCCACTGTAAACTGTCTCGGTAACACATAAAAAGTTCGCGTTTATCGTGTCGCTCTATCATAAAAATTGGCAAATCAGCAATCAACAAATCATCATATAAATGTATGTCATGAAAGAACACTATACGTGTAAACTTGCCACTAACTGCTGGAATTTTTATATAGAAATTTTGAAGGTTATAGTTCTTTAGCATTCTGATGTCTGGGTGCATTACAAGCTCATTCAATTTAGTGTTTCTCTCACTTGCATTCTCAGTCGTAATCATATGTGCATTTTCCACTATCTGATTGGCATGCTCCTGCACTAAGTTATGAAGCCAACTTTTTAGAGATTAGAACTTGATAACTTTAACATTTTCCTTCACACCACATTGTTTATTCCTCGCAAACCGAGTTCTCTGTCACGCAAAAACTGCACCATGGATATCTTTCTTGATTTATTCTTCATTTTGTTGCTCAATTTGTTGCTTGTGTCCCCGTATCTGTTGCTGCTTGGGTCTCGACTGAACTATGCGCCGATGTAATACATATGATTTTATATGTTTCAAAACGTGCAAAATATGCATACTTCTATGATTTTCATGATAATATTTGGTTTCACATTTTCTGCGCATCTTACTGTCAACCACAAATCAATGCGACAGCACTAAAATGCTACATTGTGATGCATAAGAGAGAGAGACAGAGATCTTACATGAATATTTTTGGACTGCACTTTTGATATAAATATTGGAATATACCGTTTCGGTAATCGTTTATACGATTTTTGGTAGCCGTTATCGTTTCATTACAGTTTCTTTTCCGTTTTTACCGTTCTTTACTGTTTCATTCTCGTTATTTACAATTTTTTACTGTTCTTTATCGTTCTTTACCGTTTTTTACCGTTTCTTTACCGTTTTATTACCGTTCTTTGTAACGTCTCAGCTCCCAGGTCCCAAAAATCTTTAAATTTTTACGACCACTGCGATGCTAAAATACCACATTGACCTGAGGCCGATTTGCGCTAACCTGAGAAGTAGTACACGAAATATTTTATTCCAACGACGAGTCTTACTAATTCAATCGTCAAAGACGGCTAAAATTAAAATCTAGTATGTCAGTAGTGTTAATGGCACACATATAAGGAGCAGGGAAAGGGAGCGGTGCACTTGGACACGGTGCATTTGGACACAGCCAATCACAGCACCGTGTGATTAGAGACATTTGTAGGGTCCCTTGGAACAGCGACTTGTGATTGGACTGTGTCCAATTGCCCCGTGTCCAACTGATATACACCCGCAGGGAAATAATTAATAGAAAGCCATACATGACGAGGGGATTAGCGGAAGAATATATAGAAATGTACATTGTCATTATTATTTTCTACAAATTAAGAAACCATAATTATTGTACGACCCTATAGTATAAGAATATTCGCGGAGCGAACTCGCTTAGACACGAACGAACGCGTTCAGTATGACATCATCGCACCGCGATGCATCACGCCACCGCGCATAACGGCATCCGGCCACCCGAGCATATCAACAGATAAGCCGAGGCGTAGAGGCGTAGAGGGATCCCATTGAAATTTACCGATCCGAGACCACCGTGCCATTGCGGAATTTGGCGACTCTCAAAGGGAGCGGCGTGATATAGGCATGCCTCGAGCATCCCCCGCTGCTCTCATTAGCCAACCCCACCTCCGCGTGGTGAAGGTCGGGCAACGTCTGGACGCCGCCACGTCCAGACGGCCCACGGGGCCCTGGCTGTCCGTGCGCCCCAAAGGGCGGACTCTTCCCTCCGCCCACGTGCCTAGTCCATGGTGAGACGTGGGGCCAAGAAAGGCTTTTCCCAGCGGTAACGGGAACGGTGGCGCCCCCCGCGAACCCCGGTGTCCGGAGAACTCGAGCGGTATGAAATCCGCAGAGACAGTCCACACTGTCCGAGCACTGGGGCGAGCAGGAGTGCTTCCCGGCCGTGCCGCTTCCTTCCCTTTCCAGAGGGAGTGGAACAGGGCGACGACTTGGTAGCACCGGTACCTGAGCGGTTCGAGCGGTATGAAATCCGTGCAGACAGCCGAGTTGGGCCGGGTATTTGTACCGGAAAAGGTGCCGTCCAGTCGCGTCGCTACCTTCCGCCATCTTTCTCCCTTCCCTACACCTCTCGGAGAGGTATCCCACCCTGCAGCAGTCCATCACCCTCCGCCTCCTTCTGCTGCATCGATGATGTAGGGGAGGAGGCAGGGGCTGCTTCGCCGCTTACCGGGACCTGCGTCTCTCCGCTTCGGCGGCAGGGTCGACGGAACCGGGGGCTCTTTTTTTCAGGTGCAGAGAATTACACAGCATTGCCGCGAGCACATAATTGGTTCGGCGCCGCAGCCGTCGGCCCTGGACGGGACCGCCATGGCGCTAGCGGCGAAGAACCCAATTCACCAACTTCCTTTTCCCTCACCCTAGGTGGCCCTTCGCCCCGCCTCGTTGCATCCGTGATGCAAGGGGGGGGCATGGGCTGCTTTAACAACCTACCGGGCCCTGCGTCCCTCCGCTTCGGCGGACGGGGCGACGGAACCGGAAGTTCTTCTCTTTCAGGTACAGCAGAAAACATAGCTTGCCGCGAGCACGTAATTGGCTCGGCGCCGCGGCCGTCGAACCTAGGCGGGACCGCCATGGCGCTAGCGGCGCTAACCTAAACTCTCCAAACGCCTTCCCTTTTCCCCTATCCTTGGCGGCCTATCGCATTCCGCCTCCCTTCACTGCATCCTTGATGCAGGGAGGGGAGGTAGGGACCGCTGCAGCAACCTACCGGGCCCTCCGCTCCCCGCGGCAGAGTCGACGGAACAGAGGGTATTTTACTTTTTCAGGTTCGAAGGGGAGTAATGCGGTATAGGCATGGCTCTGACCATTCTCCACTGCGACCCTTTTCTTCTCCTCTTCTTCTTCTTCTACTTTTTCTTGTTCTTTTTCATCTCCTCGCCTCTCATGAGGCAGCGTGCCTGAAGGGCCGCCGGGTTGGGGGGTCCCGACATACCCCCAAATTATTCAATTATGAGCTTCAGTAGGATTAACGTTACCTGCGGCGGATCGGTAACGTCGCGCCGGCATGGGGGGGTTATGGTCCCAGGTCCCCCAAGGTCGTCATTGAGTGAAAGGCCAAGTGACGATTTCCAAGCCGGCGCGTCTGCGGCGGGCGTGCCGGTGGCTCGGGTTACCGCCGTTGGAGCTTTGGCTCAAGGTCGCAGCCTTCGCGCTGTCTCGATTAGGCTGGTTAGGTGCGACGAAATGCCACGCCGGATCGAGTGAGGCAAAATACAGTAGGAATCGGTGTAGGGTCCATGTCCGCGTCTGCGCCTGCGTCTGTACCCGCGTCCGTGCTCGCGAATCGTGATCGCTCGCTCGCAATGCCCCCTCAAACAGTTTCTGTCGATTCCTTTCCATTGTTAAGATCCATGGACATTAGGGTTATGCAGCTGAACATGAGGCGTTCAGCTGTGATTAGTGGCGAAGTCCGTCAGCTCGTAGCCGAGAAGCGACTGGACGTCCTGCTCTTGCAAGAAATGCACGTCGGCAAGCAAGGCTCGAGCTTCGCCATTCTCGGTTTAGGGCAGGGAACGAGGGTTGCCGCTGCACGCTCGGAACGTCCGTGGGCTGTTTCAACCCCCTCGTTCCATATCATGGAGATCTCGCAGCTCAGCACCGCGCACTGTGCGTGTGCGGAAGTGCGAGCACCCGGTTTCTTTTTCTACGTCGCATCGTGCTACATCCAGTACAGCGACGAGATTGAAGGGCACCTCAGGCACCTTGAGTCGGTGTTTCATTCGCTGAGGGGGAAGAGATTGTTGGTAGGTGAACGCCAACGCGCGATCCCCCATGTGGGGTGACCGCAAGGTGAACGATAGGGGCGCGAAGCTCGAGAAATTCACCCGCGCTTGCGGATGGAAAATCCTCAACGCTCCCGGACAGTCGCCGACCTACTGGACGTCATGGGGATCGTCACATATTGACGTGACCCTGGCGACTCCGGCCATGAGCCAATTCTTTGGCGAGTGGAAGGTCAGGTGCGTCTGGACGACGAGCGACCACAGTGCCCTGGACATCCGTCTGAGGGTGCCGAGAGTCAGAGGCAATGACCGGCCTACCTCCAACTCTCGGTTCGACGCGAGTCGTGCCGACTAGGAGAAGTACGTCGATAGCCTCGTCGACCTTTCGGCGTCGAGACTCGAGGTCTTCAGTCTGGAGTCCGCTGGAGGGGTGGAGGGCTTCGCGAGGTCCATCTCTCAGGTTTTAGTCGAAGCCTCGGAACGGGCAATGCCCAGGAAGAGGCGTTTTAGAAAGTCCAACCTGTGGTGGACGAAACAATTGACGATCCTGAAGAAGGACGTCTATAGGGCACGGCGTGCCTTCCAGCGGGAAAGCGCTGAGCCGCTCCGTGTTTCCGGCCGAAGTGCCTACCTCTCTTCTTTGAAGAGGTACACGAGGGAGGTGCGGAAGGCGAAGCGTGACAGCTGGCGGAAATTCGTGACGGAGGTGGGAAACTCGGAGCCATGGGGATTCGTGTACAAACGCGAGGCCCGGAAGCTCCGAGTGGACAAAGTGCTCAGCAGCCTCCGCCGCGACGATGGCTCCTCGACCAATACCATAGAGGAGACCACCAGGCACCTGCTGGAGGGGCACGTCCCTGATGACCGGGAGAACGACGACACGCCGAGGCAGCGTGAAATCAGAGGAAGCGCGTTCATCGTGCCCGACGGAGACGATGTCCCGTTCTTCACGGAGGCAGAAATCGTCGCCGTCGCGAAAACCCTGAAAGTCAGGAAGATGCCTGGCCTGGACGTTGTCGAGGTTGCAGCGCTAAAGGCCGCCATTAAGGTAATCCCCGGTCAGTTTGTTAGGCTTTTCAACGGATGCCTTCAATGGGGCGTCTTTCCCTCGATCTGGAAGGAGGACTCACTTAGAGTCTTTCTGAAGGGCGAGGGTAAGGACGCGAAGGACCTTAAATCTTACAGGCCCATTTGTCTCCTCTCCGTCGTAGGGAAATTCTTCGAGAAGCTTCTGAAGAAGCGACTCGACCGGACATCGATGGCGCCGGGGAGACTCTCCGATCGGCAGTTCGGCTTTATGGCCGGAAGGTCGACGGAGGACGCGATCGTTGAGCTGCGTCGGATGGTCTCCGCCTCCGAGCGGAGGTACGTCTTTGCGCTGCTCTTCGACATAGCTGGCGCTTTCGACAATGTCTGGTGGCCACTAGTCCTGGAGACCTGGAAGAGACTAAACTGCCCTCGAAATATCTTCCAGGTTCTCCGCAGTTATTTTAGCGATAGGAAGGTCAGCGTGTCCTTTGGAGACATTCGAGTCTCCAAAGACGCGAGTAGAGGTTGCCCTCAAGGTTCTGTTTTCCAGCGTGCTGGACAGTTATGTTCGACGGGCTGCTCCGCGAACTAGAGAGGGAAATAGGTAGGTCCTTTATCGCGTACGCTGACGACCTTTTGGTCACGGTCGAAGGCGACTCGCGTAGAGAATTAGAAGAAAGAGGGCAACAAGTAGCAAATATAGTTAGGAATTGGTGCGAGGGAGCCAAACTCCAGATCTCATCGCGCAAGACTGAGGCAATTGTACTCAGGAGCGAACCGATCAGGAAGGCTCCCATCGGTAGACGGGGAGGAGCGCGTCCGGATCGAAAGCGGAAAGCCCACTGGGCCAAAAAGACAGATCTCGCGGCAAGACCACCGACCATTCGTTTAGAAAATGACAAGATCGCGTTTAAGAAAACAGTTAGGTATCTTGGCATCCATTTCGACAGGGACATGGGAGTATCCTCCCACTGTAGATATTTGAGCGACAAGGTCGGGTCGCTTTTTAGTAAATTAGCTAGGATGGCAGGATGTCGGTGGGGATTGCGCTTCAGTGCGCTCTCTGCGATTTACCGGGGCGTGTTCGCACCGACGGTGGCTTACGCCGCCGCGGGGTGGGCCGACCTGTGCGCGGGGAGTGACCTGAAGGTCCTCAGGTCCCTGCAGCGCCGAGCACTCATCTCGACGACCGCTGCGTACCGCACGGCTAGTATTATAAATTGATAATCTTTAGATTATGAATCAATAATAAAAGAAAGTCTACTAAATAGAGAAAAATCAAGGAAAAATACTAATTGGATGTATCTTTATTAAAACTTGGTTGTGGCGTGTGACCCTTGAGAAATGAAAAGAGTTTAATTGCTGGAACGTGTTTTATTAGTTGTCTTTAAGTACATTTACAAAGGCGTCGACTACGGCTTGTTCACTACTAGTTAATTCCTAATGCAAATCTAAGTTCGAATTTGAAATCTTTTGGTCTTTCGGTAGTAACTCAGTATATTTTGGTTTCTCTCTAATAACAGGTAAGGTCGGTGTGACGGGCCTCGGAGGAAGTGGTCTCAGTGACGCGCGAACCTCGATGTAATAATTTCCCGAATTTATAATAAAATACCCTCTATATGTGGGATTCGGTGTTACGTCCGACGTAACTTCTCTTCAGTTCGACCGAGTGCACCTTTTGTTACCACCAGGAATGCAATAAATGCCCTGGGTGGTCAAAGAACAATGGACTGATAATAAGGTGTCAAAATTTCACTATTGATTATTACTCACATGTCGTGAGAAGCATCTTCCCCCTTCTACTAAAAGGTGGTGAGAACTCACGCGGGGGTATCTCGCCACCTGCCTATAAAAACGGGTGCGACTGCACACACACCTCAGAGAGTGAGACAAAAATCAAACTAGAAACAAGAAGTATTAATTCTAATAGAAATCAGACTAGAGACAAGGAATCAGTCAATTAGTCATACAATCGATCAGTTAGTTATAATTAATTAATCAAACTTATAAAAAACAAACAATATACACAACAATTGGATCACTAAGATAAAACATTAAAAATCGTAAATAAGATACTGGGAAGATAAAGGTTTGTTTCCTAACATATCCTCTGACCTAAGTGTCACGTTACATTCCCAAACCTTCACCAACCTCTTAAGTCCGATCCTAAGCTCTTCAGTCTCTCTATAACTATAGAACGAGAAGGACTTCAAAATAATTTAAAAT
>NW_022639858.1:4169-6288 GCF_010583005.1 Odontomachus brunneus | reverse complement strand
TGATTCTAAGCTCTTCAGTCTCTCTATAACTATAGAACGAGAAGGACTTCAAAATAATTTAAAATTTCTTAAAGAAAGAATCAACCAGAATCAGTAAGTAAAATAATTATTTTGTACACACATTTACATTTACACATTTAATCACTCACAATCACACGAACTTGTCCATCCCAGGGTAAAGTGGTTAAATCCATTGACCCAAAAAGGACAATTAACACGTTTTAAAATCAACTAAGACGTGACATCGGAAAGTTGGGCACGACGGAGATAGGTACTCTTTGCTCCGCGGCACGCGAAATCCACCTGCGTAGTCGCTCTCTATGTTTCCTGCCGCTTCTCTTCGGCATCTAATATATTAAATGAAATATTCTGTGCAGTATTCAATCTGATCTCAACATTAAAACTCAGTAAGAACGATTAAGTTAATTGGGTAAGGAAATAAAGTTGTAATATTGTCTCTGGTCTCTCAATCCTTAAATAATAAGATCCTGCACGCGATGGATCTGTTGAAGTCTCGATCGGATCTCGACTGACTCGTTAGCCAGGAGATCCTCACGCGCTACTTCACAACTCGCTGTAAGTTAATTAAGTTCCGGAGCGCTCGTGAAATGCTACCGAGAACTGTCAGAGCTCAGTCTTAAAAAGCGAAAAGAATGCGACCAGGAGCAGTTAATGCTGCCTAGCACACTAGCAGTATTATGGTATTACGGGGAACACTGCAGCTCTGCAGGAATGTGTGTCATGGGCTGACGACTGACACGATTGCCAGTGAAGCGTCGAGACCAAAGAATTTGCGCAAGGTATTGCTGGATGTAAAGGATGTATAGGATCTAAATCGTTCTTAAAGAGAACAATAATGTAATAGTAGTGTGATATATTTTGAGAGCGAGTACAATAATGGTGTTCAAACGAGTTTTATATGTAATTATTGTAGAGATATTAAATAAGTCGAACGATATAAAAATCGGAGTAATAATAGTATTAAATCGAAATAGTAAGTTTAACGATAGGTGGCCGCTTGGATCCTACTGGTCAAGTGTTCGAGTACAAGTGGAATTAGTAATAGACTCACGGTAGCTTTATCGTAGGGATCCGTTAGTCGTAGTGGAACTCGCCTGGGCACGCTCGTACTGACGCTGCAGTTCGCACACAGGTCGGTCGTAGAGAATCTCGGGAGAGATGTAGAAAGCTCGCTGGCTTTATAAATTCAAGTTGTTCCCGGATAATTGAAGTACATGTATGACTCAGAGTTTTTCCTGAATGCGAGGAGCGCTTCGGGACCACGGTTTTTATAGGGCTCCGGCGGGAGCTTCGCTCGGTTCCGGCGGCTTCCGACGGCGGTCGGCTTGCAGCGTCGAATTCCACAGTGGCACGGTGGTCTCAGGTCGGTAAATTTCAATGGGATGCCTCTACGCCTCGGCTTATCTTTTGATACGCTCGTGTGGCCGGATGCCGTTATGCGCGGTGGCGTGATGCATCGCGGTGCGATGATATCATACTTAACGCGTTCGTTCGTGCCTAAGCGAGTTCGCTCCGCGAATATTTTTATACTATAGGGTCGTGCAATAATTATGGTTCCTTAATTTGTAGAAAATAATAATGACAATGTACATTTCTATATATTCATCGACTAATCCCATCGTCATGTATGGCTTTCTATTAATTATTTCCCTGCTCCTTATATGTGTGCCATTAGCACTACTGACATACTAGATTTTAATTTTAGCCGTCTGTAACGATTGAATTAGTAAGACTCGTCGTTGGAATAAAATATTTTACTGTACTACTTCTCAGGTTAGCGCAAATCGGCCTCAGGTCAATGCGGTATTTTAGCATCGCAGTGGTCGTGAAGATTTTGTAGGGATGGGACGTTACACATACTCCCCCGGTGATGCAACCCCCCCCGTTGACGTCATACCCTCCGCCTTTCATCTCCCATTTTTTTTTTTTTTTGATAACACAGGGGAAAATGCATTACGCATGCCCCGGAGAAACCCGGGGAGGTCTCCGGGGGTATGTGGGACTCCCCTCCCCCTCTCTACAGGAGAGGAGGAGGTATACCCACTAAAAACCCCTGAGTGTGTCCTTCACCGCGCGAGTTGGGCGACCCCCTGGCATC
>NW_022639858.1:3330-3859 GCF_010583005.1 Odontomachus brunneus | reverse complement strand
TGAGGCCCAAGTACTTCAGCGCGGGCCCCACCACAACGCGGGTGTCTTCCACCATGATGTGGGCCTGTGGGGGTGGCCCCTCGGACGGAGCGTGCATAAACAGCGCTTCCGTCTTATTGGGAGCCACCCTTAGACCCAGCGCCCGTATCGAGCGTACGACGCATTCGACGGCCACGTTCGCTTGGGCCGTCGAATCGCTTCCCCCCAGTCGGTGCCCGCGGACAGCACTAGCGTGTCGTCTACATAAAAGACGACTGTGCTGCCCAGGGGAAGGGCTGTCCTAAGAACGCGGTCGTATGCGAGGTCCCACAACAGGGGCCCCAAGACGGACCCCTGCGGGACCCCGCACCGCATGCCCCTTCCGCGCTGGAGTCCGTCGCGATCGACGAACTCCAGAGTCCTCTCTCGAAAATAGGCCCTGACAATATGGACCAGGTAGAGGGGAAAGCGGTGATACCGCATCGCCTCCTCTACCCGGTCCCAGGGGAGGAAGTTGAAGGCATTAGTAATGTCTAACGAGACTGCCGCA
>NW_022639858.1:0-3320 GCF_010583005.1 Odontomachus brunneus | reverse complement strand
TCGGTCCCAGGGGAGGGAGTTGAAGGCATTAGTAATGTCTAACCAGACTGCCGCAACTACCCTCCCCTCCTCCGTATCGGCCTCCGCGAAGGCCCTCACACGGAGGATGGCGTCCACCGTGGAGCGACCAACGCGGAAGCCAAATTGAACTTCGCTCAAGTCCGGACCCTCCCGAGAGAGGTGCCGGACGAGGCGGGCCACCACTATTCTTTTAAAGAATTTACCCACCTCGTCCAATAGGCAAATCGGCCTATACGCGGAAGGGGCGTCCAGGGGCCGGTCCACTTTTGGTAGGAGGGCCAGCCCCGCCCTTTTCCACCGACTGGGGAATGTGCCCGTCCTGAGGCACCCGGTGAAAAGGTGTCTCAGGCGGTCCCCAACATCGACCAGGACCAGGGCCCACGCTCGGCCCGGGACCCCGTCTGGCCCGGAGGCTTTCCTCGCCCCGCCGAGCCGGCGGGCCGCCCGCACCAGCTCGTCCCTGGACACCTCCCACTCCTCGTTCCATTCCGGCGGGGGACCCTCGTATGGAAGGGGCGGTGGCCCCTGATCCGGGAAGAGGGCCCCCACCACGTTGTCGAGGAGTGGGGGTTCAAGACTCTCTGTGACCGGGGGCGCCCAGGGTCTCAATCTTTGCAGGACTATCCTATACGGGCGCCCCCAAGGGTCTTTGTCCAGGGACTTGAGCGATTCCTCCCAAGCCCTGGTCTTGGCCTTCCTGATCGCTACGCGCAGGGCTTTCCGTGCGGCTCGGAAAGCCCTGCGCGCCCTCGTCGCCTCGGCGACGTTCCCCGCCCTTCTGGTCCGCTGCATCCATCTTCTAGCTTGGACGGAGGAGCGCCTGAGTTCGGCTATCTCCTCCGTCCACCAGTATGCGGACCTGAAGGGCGTGGGGCGAACTCGGGGCATGGAGACGTCACACGCCCTCTCAATGTCTGCCTCGAGTTCCTCCGCCTCTTCCTCCACGTCGTCCGGGGACAGAATGGGTCGGGGGGGATCGTCCCCCCGAGCCCACTCCGCCACGGTGATGGACGCCTTCAGAGCGTCTCCGTCCATTTTCCGGAGGGCCCATTTGCCGGGCCGCCCTCGCTCCCTTTCTCGGCGGCACCTGAGCACCTCGGGGGGGAATGGCGGAGAGGGTCACCTCAATGTACAGGTGATCGGACCCCGTGTCCACCCCCTCCGCCACCTTCCAGCCCCCCACCGCGCGCGCCGCAGGGCCATTGACCCAGGTAAGGTCAATGATGGATTCGCCCTGCGGACGCACGCAGGTGCTCACCGAGCCTTCGTTTAGTATGCGAAGGCCCGCCGACGCCGCCCAAATCTCTGTGAGCCGACCACGAACATTTGTGGCCGGGGAACCCCATGCCGTAGATTTGGCGTTGAACTCCCCGGCCACCACCACCGGGTGAGGGGCGCATCTTCTCACGACCCCTGACACCCGGTCCAGGTGCTCTTCGTAGTCGGCTCTCGTCCACCGTGGGGGAGCATAGAGGGCGACCACTACGAAGGCCCCCCATCTCACCGCCACCAGGAATTCCTCGGCCTCGATGAGCGTCGGCCGAGGAGATTCCTGGCAGCACCTCCAATATATCGCGGCCGAGCCCCCCGGTAGCCCGAACCAGCGAGAGTCGCCGGCCGGAATCCGGTAGGGCTCGCTCACCACGCCCAGGCCTACTCCGCGTTCGGCGAGCGAGTGCAAGAATAGGTCCTGGGCGATCCTGGTGTGGCCTAGATTGGCCTGGAGGAGTTTAGTCGCCATTTATGGGCGGCAGATTTACCTCCTCCAGGCCGACCACCTCGGTATTATTAGCGGGGGCTACTTTCTCCCCCGTTCCCCCTCGCTCCTCCGTCGCCGGGGGAGCCTCCTCCATTTGCACCTCCATAGGGGCCTCTGGGGCCTCGGGTGCAGACGAGCGAGCCATATCCTCTTTGGGCCTCCTGGGCTCTCTTCTCCCTCTCGGGGGAGGGTCCACTTAACCCATGCCGGGTGACCCAGCAGCGTTTTCCTGGGATCGCTGCTGGCTTCCTTCCTGGTCGGGTTGGGAGGTGGGCGAGGTTCGGGCTTTCCCCGCCCCCTTATTCTTCCTCCCTTTCCCCTTCTTTTTTGGAGGGCCGAACAAGCCCCTCTTCCCAGCCTGTGGGTAACCACTTTCTCGGCCGTGGAGCACACCGGGCATGATAGTCGTCCGGTGCACTCCGCGGCTCGATGACCCAGGCCGCCGCAGCGGTAACATAAGCCAGAACGGTCGACTTCGCTGCGGCAGTGCTGACGGACGTGCCCCTCTTCCAAACAGCGGAAGCATTGCAGGGGCCTAGCCGCCAGCACCTCGACCCGGGCCATACCCCAACCTACCTGTATGCGGCCCGCCTCCGCGACCCTTTTGGCCGCGGCGACGGGGCACCGCACCCAGGCAGTTCCCAAACCGTTGGGGGCTCTCCTTATATCCCCCACGCTCATGTCGGAGGGGTCCCCTCACGAGGCGTCTGCCACGGCCGCTGCTATGTCCGCGACCGTGACAGAGTCCTCCAAATTGTGTAGGCGGACCTCTGCCTTTTTTGAGGGACAGTCCACCCTGACCCCTTCTTGTCCCGTCAGCGCCACCCTAAGCTTAGTGGCCAGGGTGTCGGCTAATTTGTCCCCCTCCGGGCCAGGGACCTCAAGCAGGAGGGCACCGGTGATGGCCCTCTTGCACCTGAGGTTCTTTATCCCCAGCTCAAAGAGGGGGACCTTGCTCCTGGCGATGCGCATCACCTCGCTGTACTTGCCAGCTGGACAGGTGATGCACACCGCCGCGGACGTTGGCGCCTTTAGGTGCGGAACACCCTTCCCACCCTTTCCTCCCTTTACCCCAGATGGATCTGGGGAGGATTTCCCACTCCCGGTCCCTTTCCTGGAATCCGGGGGTGGACAGTTGCCCCCCTCCTTCTTCCCCTTGGCGGGTTGATTTTTCCCGGCAGTAGGGGAAGGTTTCACCCCCCCCCCCGAGATTGGTTGCGTCTTCTTGGCTCTCCTGCCAACCACCTTATTCCAGCCGTCCGACGTGGACGGCTGGGAGGAGGAGCGGGTTGCGACCCCTCTAGCAGGCTGCAATTTTATCCCGGCCTCTCGTGAGGCGGCAGCGACTCCCCCCTTCTGGCCCTCCTTCTGGCCTACGAGCCCTTTCAATTTACCCTCGGGGCCCCCCTGGGCACTTTCCTTCGCCATCACTTGGGGAGCTTCCGGGATTGGGAGGACCTGGGGCGCAGTGCCCTCCTTACCCTTCTTCCCCTTCTTCTTCTTATTCTTTTTCCGGGCCTTAGGGCCCGCCTCAATGGGA
>NW_022639857.1:71988-72164 GCF_010583005.1 Odontomachus brunneus | reverse complement strand
TTATATATAAGGTGTAGTAAAAAGAAATCCATTATTTTTCCAATAGATGAATATAGTAATGTGAATTTAGTAATATTGCGTTGTATAAGTGCGATCGGTTTATGCTAGATGGCGTTAGAAAGATAACATTTCGTACTAAAAAAACTTCTCAGATAGTTTTGTAATTGTTTGACTCC
>NW_022639857.1:71099-71978 GCF_010583005.1 Odontomachus brunneus | reverse complement strand
ACATAAATATATATAATATTATAAAATTACATATAATTTTATATGATTTAACATAATTATGTTTAAAATATTTCTTATTAGAAGAGCAGGGAGAATAAGGAGAAAAGGACAAGAACAATTCAATTTATAGAAAATATATATTTATTTATATATAAGGTGTAGTAAAAAGAAATCCATTATTTTTCCAATAGATGAATATAGTAATGTGAATTTAGTAATATTGCGTTGTATAAGTGCGATCGGTTTATGCTAGATGGCGTTAGAAAGATAACATTTCGTACTAAAAAAACTTCTCAGATAGTTTTGTAATTGTTTGACTCCGTATTGTTTGAGCGCGCGCCAAAGATGGACACCAGCAAAAAGAAAATACGCCATATTTTACAGTTTTTTGTCGATAAAGGCGAAAACACAAACCAGGCGGCTGAAAATGTGAATAGTGTTTATGGTCCTGATACTGTAACATCCAATCACGCGCAATTTTGGTTTCGTCGATTCCGTTCCGGTAATTTTGATGTCAAAGATGCACCACGCTCTGGAAGGCCAATTGTCGAAAATGTCGATAAAATAATGGAAATCGTCGAGTCCCACCGTCATGTAAGCACTGTTTCGATTGCCCAGGAGCTAAACATTGCACAAAAAACCGTTTGGAACCACTTGAATTAGGCTGGACACAAAAAGAAGCTCAATATATGGGTGCCACACGAGTTAACGCAAAAAAACCTCATGGGCCGAATTTCCATCTGCGAATCGTTGCTGAATTGCAACAAAATCAACCCATTTCTGCAGCGGATGGTGACTGGTGATGAAAACTGGGTCACTTACGACAACGTCAAACAAAAACGGTCGTGGTCGAAACGCGGTGAGCCGGCGCAAACGGTA
>NW_022639857.1:65396-67371 GCF_010583005.1 Odontomachus brunneus | reverse complement strand
CACGCTTCCGAAATGTTGAAGAAGTGCGAGAATGGGTGGACGAATGGATTGCTTCGAAACAAACATCGTTTTATCGAGATGGTATCGCCCAGTTGCCAGAAAGATGGCAAAAAGTTGTAGAAAGTGATGGAAAATACTTTCATTGAAATAATTTAAATAAATTTTTTACAATAAATGCTTTTTCTCAGTATTTTTTGGGCGGAAACTAAGTTAAGGTCCTAATATTATAGTGTTTCATGACGATTTAATTGGAATATTACCAGAAGAAGAGGATGAAAACGAAAATGAAATGATGAAGAGTACTTGTGGCACTCAACTAATGCCGGAAAAGCTGTTTCCAAACAGTAATGTAACAGTGGATGCAGCTATGTGTCACTTGTTACAATGTTATGTGAAGCATCGGAAAACAAAGGCATGTCTTGTAGATGATTTACAGATTGTTAGAAAAATATTACCACAGCGTAATAAAATGCCATCAACGGTCTACAAACTGTTCCAATATGTATTAGCTTTCGTACCTTCTTGTCAAATTATAAAACATTTTTGCTGTTACAAATGCCAATACCCCTTATAGAAATATCATACTGTCGCTGATCCGACGGGGAGGAGCCCGCCGTGAAGTGCTTGAGTGCACTGGTATCGCCCAGCGCAGGGCGCGGTGAGGCAAGGAGAGAAAAGCGACGAATGGCAGCGATCAACTCACTATAACTATTAACTTTATTCGCTTATTGAAGTACAAATTAGCGTGAGTCGGAGGCTTTCCGATCACGGAAGACGGAACGGAGATCTTCAAAGTGCCTATGGCCGAGTCAGCCAGTTGTTTCGGAAATCTTGACAAGCGCCCGTCGAACGCTCCGCGAGCGGTAATCTTGACCGCGCGCGATCTCTTCCGCGTCCTCTGGCACACGCGACCGCGTTCGTCCAATCCTCGCACTCACGAGGATATTAGAGAGTACAGGAGTGACACGCGCGAGGATTGCGAGCTGGAAGGAGCTTGACGCTCAGGCGCTCGCATGATATGCTGTCGAGCAGCACGGGTCGAGGAGAGAAGGTCGCGGAGACGGCAGCCGATTATTCCACTGAAACAAGATAGCCGGCCCTTGATTCAACAGTCGAACTCCGGGCTATCGAGCGAATTGTGAACCGTATTAGTAGCTGTGATTGCGAAAACCGAATCAGCGGCTCGAGAAGAAGCCCGCGACGGACCGTCCTCGACTGACCGTGCTGGACTGACATCGTTGTTAACGAGAGCAGTTTTTAAAACGAAAGCTCTTGGCGACAGGCTCATCGGTGGTTGGTCGCGGTTGCCGAACGGGTTGTCAAGCGTGTGAAAATTACCATATATGGTCCGCTTGACGACAGCGGCGAACTAATGAGCGAGTGATTCAGCGCGAGCTTTTGTTTGTTTGTCCGAGTAGTCGGCATGGCAACCGCGACCAGCGAGAGAATCACGGTAAGAAAAACTGTTGTGCCTGTCGCAAAGATGATGATGATCGATCGAATATTCTAGAATATTCAATCGATCCTTCGAGATTACTCTTGGCAATCTCGAACAAATACTAAGAATCAATTACTTATTTTCAGTATTAAAAGTACAGTATTTAGTAATATTCTGTGATTCAAATATAGCTTTTAGTACTCAAGTATTTCAATATTTAATGTTACAAATCCTACCTTATGATTGATTTCAATACTTAAATATTGATATGTAATACTTTCGTCCAGTGATAAAATACTTACGCAGAATATTGTCAATATTTAAATACTAATATATAATACTTTGCTAAGTGATTAAATATTTACGCAAAGTACTGTTAAGATTTAAAGTATTGACCCAGACAGCATACAATATTAGTAAGTTAGTAGATAAATATTTATAAATATTTATTTTGAATTACTCTTTTTAAAATATTATATAAATATTATATATATATATATATATATATATATATATATATATATATATATATATATA
>NW_022639857.1:64792-65282 GCF_010583005.1 Odontomachus brunneus | reverse complement strand
TATATATATATATATATATATATATATATATATACATAAAAAGAGAGGAAAAATTATGAAAATCTATATTAAAAATATTAAAATATAGAAATATCTAAATATTTTACATAATATTTATTGTAAACAAATAATTAATATTTTGTAAATATTGCACATGAAAAAAAATAATTATTTATAATTATTAAATTAGTAAAGTGTTCCGGACGGCAGCTGGGTGTCCGTGCGGAGCGAGCACGGCGGTCGAGCCCCAGGCGCAGCGCGACTCGCAGTCGCCGATTTTCCGCCGTCGGTTCGCATCGTCGCCGCGACGCGGCAATCGCGTCAGCCGGAACCGCTTGTCGCGGTTAATTTAGGCGCCTATATAAGGCGCCGCGCGAGACCACTCAAGGCCTTTTGACTGCGGTTGCACATCAAGTCACTGCCTCGTTGAGGTATTCTTTTGAGCTCTAGCTAGCTTCATATCGCATTCTTGAGTGCGCAAGCACGTTGA
>NW_022639857.1:64568-64782 GCF_010583005.1 Odontomachus brunneus | reverse complement strand
ATGAATTTATAAATAAAAAAAGTGATTTCTTTGATTTAAAATATCTATATATAAGAATAAACAAATGAATTCTTTACAAGGAGAAAATTAGTGTTTTTCAATATAAAAATTGTTCAAATAAATATTTGTTTATTTTAAAAGTAAATATAATACAAGTAAATCATTTTATAAATCTGAATAAATTATTTTTTAATGTTAAAAGTATTTTTTAAAT
>NW_022639857.1:63785-64558 GCF_010583005.1 Odontomachus brunneus | reverse complement strand
GGTGCTGTGATTGGCTGTGTTCAAATGCACCGTGTCCAAGTGCACCGCTCTCTGTCGTAGACACGTTGGGATTTATGTTTAGATCCTTTGTGATTCTACACAACTCTCCACATCCTTTTAGAGTGCGTTGCACGTTGGGCTATTGCCTCTAGAGTGTCGAGGACACGTTGGTATTTAGGTTACGAAGGGTTTAGGTAACTCCACCTTCTCTATACGATCGAGGATTGAGAGAAGGCTTCGCGCGACCACTTCGGATTATCTTTACGCCTCCACCGCGGTGGACGTCTCACTTCGCGACACTTCCCGTATTGCATATACTGGATATTATCGTCGGTTGAACTTACTGTTGGGATCACGACTCCGCGCGAGTCGTCATTGTCATCAAGAACTCTGCTGCCAGGGCCGCAGCTCTCCCGCGAGCCACGCTCGCTATTACTCCGCTGCCAGGGGCGCAGCGCTCACGCGAACCAAGTTCGCTGGTGTAAGACTACTCACGACTTAACAGATCGTCGCATTTGCGACTTTACACGCGAGGGATATTCGCTTCTAGACTCGACGAGACTTAGTGTCAGTCACCCACGCGGCATTGTCAACGCACGGCCACGGTTACGTGTTAGTCAACGTTAGGCTTTGACTTCGCCGCATACGTGATTCAAGCACTCGAGTTACATTCGCGTTGAGGCTCTCCCTACGAGACAGAGCCTTCGCCGCGTGCGCGTCTGTTCAGGAGAGTCCCGCTCGCCTGTTTA
Source organism: Odontomachus brunneus (assembly GCF_010583005.1). NCBI lineage: Eukaryota > Metazoa > Arthropoda > Insecta > Hymenoptera > Formicidae > Odontomachus > Odontomachus brunneus. The sequence goes on along the minus strand of NW_022639857.1, from coordinate 63,809 downwards.
TCATCTCAGATTCAGCCTCTGTTG
>NW_022639857.1:57330-57954 GCF_010583005.1 Odontomachus brunneus | reverse complement strand
AAGGTCAAACTGATGTGATCAGTAAATACATCTTTTTAAACGCCACAACTTTTATCTGAAACATTTTTTTCTAAAATGCTTAGTTTTCGAGATATTTCACCGGTCCGGGACTTTTTGAACACCCTGTATATTAAATTTTAGAAAATATATAATAAATATAAAAAAATATTTTTTTAAATTTGTAAAATAAATATAAAGAAATATTTTTTTAAATTTGTAAAATAAGCTGTAAAATTATGAATTTATAAATAAAAAAAGTGATTTCTTTGATTTAAAATATCTATATATAAGAATAAACAAATGAATTCTTTACAAGGAGAAAATTAGTGTTTTTCAATATAAAAATTGTTCAAATAAATATTTGTTTATTTTAAAAGTAAATATAATACAAGTAAATCATTTTATAAATCTGAATAAATTATTTTTTAATGTTAAAAGTATTTTTTAAATTTCAAATTAAAGTTTCTTTTATTATCAGAAAACAATTTATATATATATATATTTAAATTTACAAAATAATTTATTTTACTTACTTTCAAAACATGTAAATATTTTTTAAATATACTTTCTACATACTTTCTACATACTTTCTACATACTTTCTACATACTTTTTAAAACATATG
>NW_022639857.1:57102-57320 GCF_010583005.1 Odontomachus brunneus | reverse complement strand
TCGAGGACACGTTGGTATTTAGGTTACGAAGGGTTTAGGTAACTCCACCTTCTCTATACGATCGAGGATTGAGAGAAGGCTTCGCGCGACCACTTCGGATTATCTTTACGCCTCCACCGCGGTGGACGTCTCACTTCGCGACACTTCCCGTATTGCATATACTGGATATTATCGTCGGTTGAACTTACTGTTGGGATCACGACTCCGCGCGAGTCGTC
>NW_022639857.1:56849-57092 GCF_010583005.1 Odontomachus brunneus | reverse complement strand
TACCATATGTACACAATATAAAGCGTCTCTCAATCAAAGTGACAGTGATGCAGTAGGTAAGGTGAACGACACAAGAATCAGCCCAAGTAACAGATTCACATTAAAATGACGTAAGAAACTAGTCATAACTGGTCGAATTATGTCAAATGACTAAATAACGACGTCTTTAAAACGTTTTTTTGTGACATCTTAATGACGTTTCTGTATAACGTCTTAAAAACGTATTATTGACGTTTAGAGACG
>NW_022639857.1:56531-56839 GCF_010583005.1 Odontomachus brunneus | reverse complement strand
ACGTCTTTAAAACGTCTTTTTTGTGACATCTTAATGACGTTTCTGTATAACGTCTTAAAAACGTATTATTGACGTTTAGAGACGTCATAAAATGTCATTAAGTCGTCTAAAATGTCGTCATCGGTCTGCAACATTAAACTATCATTTTGACGATATTTTCACGATATTTTTGATCATTCCTTGGTGTGTCGGAATCGACTGTGGTCAGTCGAGGACCGACTTAAAGCGCCGGGACTGCCTCGCGCGAGACACCGGCGTTGTGCGGCGGGAAGGGATTGGATGGCAAAAAAAGAGAGTCGAACACTGTA
>NW_022639857.1:56424-56521 GCF_010583005.1 Odontomachus brunneus | reverse complement strand
GGGCCGCAGCTCTCCCGCGAGCCACGCTCGCTATTACTCCGCTGCCAGGGGCGCAGCGCTCACGCGAACCAAGTTCGCTGGTGTAAGACTACTCACG
>NW_022639857.1:56204-56414 GCF_010583005.1 Odontomachus brunneus | reverse complement strand
CTTTTATTCACAACTCGAGCTCTCGCTTAAAGTTCACCCGGTCTCGTGACAGTACGAGCGACGGAAATCTTCAGCGAGTCTTGCTGTGAAGACCGTTCTTGCCGCGACGGAAATCTTGCTGGGTATCAAACCGAGACCCACACGTCGGAGATCTTGCCGCGAACGACGGAGATTTTGAATCGCGAGGCCTTTGACTCGATAACGCATACG
>NW_022639857.1:55860-56194 GCF_010583005.1 Odontomachus brunneus | reverse complement strand
TACTGGATATTATCGCCGACAGAACTTACTGTTGGGATCACGACTCCGCGCGAGTCGTCATTGTCATCAAGAACTCTGCTGCCAGGGCCGCAGCTCTCCCGCGAGCCACGCTCGCTATTACTCCGCTGCCAGGGGCGCAGCGCTCACGCGAACCAAGTTCGCTGGTGTAAGACTACTCACGACTTAACAGATCGTCGCATTTGCGACTTTACACGCGAGGGATATTCGCTTCTAGACTCGACGAGACTTAGTGTCAGTCACCCACGCGGCATTGTCAACGCACGGCCACGGTTACGTGTTAGTCAACGTTAGGCTTTGACTTCGCCGCATACGT
>NW_022639857.1:55733-55850 GCF_010583005.1 Odontomachus brunneus | reverse complement strand
CTTACACTCGAGAACGTAGCACAAATGACACAGATTTACACAGAAATGACCGTCCGAACGCGCGGCCGTCGCTAACGATGGATGAGAGAGATTTACACAACAATACCGAGCGGCGCA
>NW_022639857.1:55323-55723 GCF_010583005.1 Odontomachus brunneus | reverse complement strand
AGCCACGCTCGCTATTACTCCGCTGCCAGGGGCGCAGCGCTCACGCGAACCAAGTTCGCTGGTGTAAGACTACTCACGACTTAACAGATCGTCGCATTTGCGACTTTACACGCGAGGGATATTCGCTTCTAGACTCGACGAGACTTAGTGTCAGTCACCCACGCGGCATTGTCAACGCACGGCCACGGTTACGTGTTAGTCAACGTTAGGCTTTGACTTCGCCGCATACGTGATTCAAGCACTCGAGTTACATTCGCGTTGAGGCTCTCCCTACGAGACAGAGCCTTCGCCGCGTGCGCGTCTGTTCAGGAGAGTCCCGCTCGCCTGTTTATCATCTCAGATTCAGCCTCTGTTGTTCCTTCGCCAAACAGAGCTGAATCTCATTCGGACTTGCTTCCGG
>NW_022639857.1:55197-55313 GCF_010583005.1 Odontomachus brunneus | reverse complement strand
GCCGTCGGAACGCGCGGCCGTCACTAACGATCGATGAGAGAGATCCGATATGCGGATCCTTGAGCAGAGCGGCTAGACATACGCGGATTTTGCCGTTCTTCTAAGGTCCGAATTCT
>NW_022639857.1:54815-55187 GCF_010583005.1 Odontomachus brunneus | reverse complement strand
TCACCCACGCGGCATTGTCAACGCACGTCGACGGTTACGTGTTAGTCAACGTTAGGTTTCGACTTCGCCGCATACGCGATTCAAGCACTCGAGTTACATTCGCGTTGAGGCTCTCCCTACGAGACAGAGCCTTCGCCGCGTGCGCGACTGTTCAGGCGAGTCCCACTCGCCTGTTTATCATCTCAGATTCAGCCTCTGTTGCTCCCTCGCCAAACAGAGCTGAATCTCATTCGGACTTGGTTCCGACGCTCACGAAAGGAGACGGACCAGTGTCTCCATACTCTGAGTGACTATCATCCTCCGAAAGGGGGATTCCTTTCCAGCGCGGAGGCGCCGGGCAACTCCACGCGGGCCTTATACTGGGCCACGCAA
>NW_022639857.1:54594-54805 GCF_010583005.1 Odontomachus brunneus | reverse complement strand
ATGGTCAGCGGAGCGGATCGCGAACAGGTTGAGCGACGTCGCAACACGAGAGATACACCGACCGATCGACGAGAGAGATCGCCGGCGTCCGAGCGATCGAACGAACGAAAGATCGCGACGAGACTCTCCGAGAGTCTCGAATTTCCGAGGTCGAGAACCGCGAGTCGAAGACGAGCGCGGGATCCAGAAGCGCTTCATCACGGATGCTTCG
>NW_022639857.1:54335-54584 GCF_010583005.1 Odontomachus brunneus | reverse complement strand
CTCTCGCACTTTCCTCACACCATCTGACGAGGCTCCTGAATAGGAGAGCATGACCTATACTCGCGCAATTGACGATAGTAGTCGACGAACGTTCGACGGCATATGAACTAGCCGCTCACTGCCTAAGGCTGTTCGAAACATTTAAAGAAATAAGAAAATCGAAATTTAAATTGGTAATGTACATTAAAAAAAATTCTTTAAATAAAAGAAGTGTATTTTGTTACATATAATTTCTTAACTTAAAAAAAT
>NW_022639857.1:53616-54325 GCF_010583005.1 Odontomachus brunneus | reverse complement strand
TTGTTCTGAATCTGACAGAGATTGGCTGCAGGCGACGCCATGGTCAGCTGTGTCAAGATCTGTTATGAGATACGCGGGATTACTCGCCCATTTTTGCAGCTCGAATCCGCCGAGTCGAAGCAGCTCAATCAACTGATCGCGAGCGTCCTTGAGAGCTTGAGCGTTATCGTGACCGAATTAAACATCGTCTACATAAATGTGATGGAGTAACACGGACGCGGCCAACGGGAAACGTGTCCCTTCGTCGAGCGATCATTGCCGCAGGACGCGGAGAGCGAGGAAAGGCGCACACGCCGTTCCGTAGGTTACGGTGAGGAGTTGATATTGGAAGTGTGAATAAGTTCTCGCCGTTTTTTGTGAAAATAAATTTTTTATTAAAAAAAAAAATAATAAAAAAACAAGTCAATTAAAGTATTGCCCATCACTGGAGACTACTTTTTCCCATCTTTCTGGCAGCATTTGAATTCCACGTCGAAAAAACGACACTTCTTTTGCGGCTATCCACGAATCGATCCATTTTTTCGTTTCTTCATACGAAGTGAAGTGCTGCTCAGCCAGGCTGTTAGTCATCGATTGAAATAAATAGTAATCAGAAGGTGCAATGTCTGGAGAGTACGGCAGGTGGGGTAGGACTTCCCATTTCAGCGTTTCCAGGTATGTTTTGATCGGTGACGCGACATGCGGCCGAGCGTTATCATGCAGCAAAATC
>NW_022639857.1:53242-53606 GCF_010583005.1 Odontomachus brunneus | reverse complement strand
ATCGATCGAAATAAATAGTAATCAGAAGGCGCAATGTCTGGAGAGTACGGCGGGTGGGGTAGGACTTCCCATTTCAGCGTTTCCAGGTATGTTTTGACCGGTGACGCGACATGCGGCCGAGCATTATCATGCAGCAAAATCACTTTATCGTGTCTTTGCTCATATTGCAGCCGTTTTTCTTTCAATGCTCGGCTCAAACGCATCAATTGTCGTCGATAGAGATCTCCTATGATGGTTTGGTTGGGTTGGAGCAGCTCGTAATACACTACCCCCAGCTGATCCCACCAAATGCAGAGCATGAGCTTGGAACCGTGGTTATTCCGCTTCGTCGGGCTTAACCCACGATTTTTTACGCTTGGGATTA
>NW_022639857.1:48346-48814 GCF_010583005.1 Odontomachus brunneus | reverse complement strand
TATCTCTCTCGGTAGAGCGGCGGGGTTCTTGTGTCGACGCGCGACCTTACTTCGCGCGACACGAGAGGAACAGGCGACAGAGGCGGAGGAATCACAAATGCACACGCGTATCGCTTAACATTACTCTATATTTAACAACAAAAAAAATAACAAAGAAAGATACTACAAAGATATGCGGGCTCCGAGTCGCGTCATCGTGAAATCAGTCGGCAGCCGGATCCGTCGTCGAGGATCCTGCTGTTACGCGGAGTTCCAAACGGCACGAGGCTCGCGGAATTCTCTCGATATACGTTAATTGTTGCGTAGGGCGCCAGCCGAGTACATCCCGGCCCTAATTGTCTCTCGCGAACCGCGTATATATCGACACTCTCGGAAACCCGCACTTTCTAACAACGATCTCGAATCATTACAAGATAAACGCTCTCAATCGCCGGACTGTGCGGTCGCGAACACGGTGAAGAGGCAGAA
>NW_022639857.1:46185-48336 GCF_010583005.1 Odontomachus brunneus | reverse complement strand
TTACGCTTGGGATTATTGTAGTATATCCACTTTTCATCACCAGTCACAATACGATGTAAGAAACCTTTCCTTTTTTGTCGTTGAAGCAGCTGTTCACACGTGACAAGACGCCGTTCGACGTCTCTCGGCTTCAGTTTGTATGGCACCCAAGATCCTTCCTTTTATATCATTCCTAATGCTGTCAGACGTTTCGAAACTGTTGTTCGATCAACTCCTAATGATTTTGCAACATCGGATTGCGTCTGACATGGATTTTCAGCAAGTAATGTTTCCAATTCTTCGTCTGGAAACTTTTTTAGTGCACCACTGCGTTTTCTATCTTGAACATCAAAATCATCATTTTTAAATCGGTTAAATCAATCTCTGCATGTTTTTTCCGACAGAGCATGATCACCATAGGTTTGTACAAGAATTCTGTATCCTTCAGCTGCAGATTTCTTCTGAATAAAGTAGTGCAGTAAAATTCCCCGCAAAAACGGTTTATTTGGCACGAAATTTGACATGTTTTAGGCTACGAAAGGAAAATGTTCTTTATAGGTTAATGGAAAGACACGCACTGATTTTAAATATAGGTTATAGAACTTCAATATATATGTCATCATCAATTATACACACAAAGTTTTTATACCGCCATCTGATAGTGAAACGGCGAGAACTTATTCACACTCCCAATACTTTTCGATCGAGTCATCAATCGATTCTTTCCACAGAATTCGCTGGTAGTCGATATCGCGTGAATCTACTAAAATTTGTCGTAACATTTTCGCGATGTCAACGGTATAGACGAACCTGAATTATCGCCATCGCATTATGACGGCAGGCAACTCGGCTTGAAATTTCGGTGAGCAAGTGATCGTTGAGACTCGAGTCATTTGACGTTATGCTCGACGCATTAAACACAACCCGCAAATGCGAGGTGACGCTTGACTCGCGAAAAACCGGATGATGAGGGAGATAGACGACCGGCGAGAGAGAGCGAGACTCGCGAGGAACACGGTGCGAGTGACCGAGCGTCTCGTATTCCGTTAAGAATGCCCGATACTCTTGATGCGTGGCAGGCTGCGATTGCAGTCGCCGAACGAGAGAATTGAGCTGTTTTTCTGCGCGAACGCGAGAATCGCCGATAGTGATTGGAGGACCCGTTTTAAACGGGAGACGTACTATGTATCGTCCCGTTTCAGAGCGCGAGTACGTGTCGAGAATGTATTTTTCGCAGATTGCGTCCTCGGGTGTCGCGAATGCACGACTGGGAGACTCCTCGATTTTCCAAAATCGTTTAACTCGTCCTCCAGCGAAGGCACCCCGATGCAATGATGAACTGAAATCTGATACGCGTGACTCGAACAGACTGCACGCTGGAACGCGTCGCGCTTAGCAGAAAGAGGGGACAAAATCGGACCTGATATAACTAATCCGAAAATGGAGTTTTGCGCGATCGATTGGCCGGCCTCGCCTTTCCGCAGGCCTTCCAGCATTATATCGCCGTAAAGTCCCGCGCCGATAATGAGATGGACAGGTTCCGAACTGGCTTGATCCGGATCCGCCCATACAACGTCCGCGAGATGTTGAAGCGATGCGACACCCTTTGCGCTTTTAGGCGAATATGACGTGAGCGATTTTAAAATTAACGCGGTTGTAAGCGACGGATAATCGGATGAACGCGGCGAGAGTGAGACCGCGCGGCATAGCGATACGTTCCGGCGTGAACGCATCCGACGGCGGACACAGACGTTGGCAGGCGATGCCGCTTCGCCCGCAATAATTGAGCGAGATGCTCCGAAATGAACGTCATCTCGGAGCCCTGGGGTGCTATTCCGTTCCCGCGTACCGACAGTTGTCGGTGTCGTTAACGGTGTCGGTCGATAATTATCGAAAAAAGCTATTCTGTACCACCGTTAACGACAGATTAATAACGATACTTGTCGTTTATAAGCAATAGTCGTCGTTAAATTTATCGTGACCCTCTTGAGGTGACGAAGACGCCTACCGACAAACATAACGACACTTGTAAAGATATATTGAGTGTTTTTAGGAAATACTAATTCCAAATATAGGTCCCGTCAAGACGGCAGCCGTTGTTTGATAGTTGGAGAAAATAAAGAATTTCATACAGGTAAGTTTTCTTAAATATAATGTATATACATATATATA
>NW_022639857.1:46092-46175 GCF_010583005.1 Odontomachus brunneus | reverse complement strand
GCCGTCGTGAAGCGACGGCAACCATTCCGATTTTCCACGTTCGGCTTAGCGACAGAGATAGGACAGCTCACCAAAAACTCCTA
>NW_022639857.1:45523-46082 GCF_010583005.1 Odontomachus brunneus | reverse complement strand
CGCGTCGACAAATTGTCGTCGGCTCCAGAACATGCCGCTAAGATGCACGCGAGAGTTGGGCGCCAGATGCGGAAAGGCCGCATCACCTCGATAAACGCGAGAGCCGATAATTATCGCGAAAATCGCGCGTCCCGGAACCGTCGGGACCGATAGCTCCTAGGAGATTAAAGTCGGAGACGGGATGGGTTAGGAGAGGGCGAAATCAACTTGACTTGATATTGATGATGAGAATTACATTTATTAGGGGACTCTCGCACGTCCCGATATTCGATACGCGATATGAAATCGTAACGGTAACGCTCCACGAGAGGCGGTGTCGTTCGCGAAAATGCCACGCGAAGCCCGAGGACGACTTCCTCGGGCGAGCCTTTTCATAACCGCGCGACCACTCCGCGGACGAGACACGATACTATACGCGTCGATACGCGACACAAATAAATTTCGAGCAGATGATCAGTCTTACAGAATTCGGCGACGGCCCTTGAATCGGCGGCGATGGCGGCGACGACGGCGGCGGTGACGGCAGCGGCGGCGATCCTCTCTCTCTCCTTGCACTCTC
>NW_022639857.1:44643-45513 GCF_010583005.1 Odontomachus brunneus | reverse complement strand
AGATACTACAAAGATATGCGGGCTCCGAGTCGCGTCATCGTGAAATCAGTCGGCAGCCGGATCCGTCGTCGAGGATCCTGCTGTTACGCGGAGTTCCAAACGGCACGAGGCTCGCGGAATTCTCTCGATATACGTTAATTGTTGCGTAGGGCGCCAGCCGAGTACATCCCGGCCCTAATTGTCTCTCGCGAACCGCGTATATATCGACACTCTCGGAAACCCGCACTTTCTAACAACGATCTCGAATCATTACAAGATAAACGCTCTCAATCGCCGGACTGTGCGGTCGCGAACACGGTGAAGAGGCAGAAAACGCGGTAAGGGCGGCTATTCCCTCGCGAGGTCAAACGGGTCGTCGCGGGCGGTGACGAACCCTTCCGGCAGCCGTCGTGAAGCGACGGCAACCATTCCGATTTTCCACGTTCGGCTTAGCGACAAAGATAGGACAGCTCACCAAAAACTCCTACTGGCTCGCCTCTCGTTCTCCGCTTGATCGCTCGCTTTCTCTCTCTCGTTCGCTCGCCGCACGATGGTCGCTCGCTCGCTCGTGAGATTTTTCTGGCGCACTCGTTGCTCGCTAGCCGCACAGTGCCGATTCTTCCTGCGAGCGCGAGGCTCCTTTACTTGCGGTATCAGCCGCCGATCGCCGCTAGACCTTATTGATCCTGCGGGAACGTACGGCTCTAGCGCGGGCGCCTTACAGGGCCCGCGCGACACCGCCGAATTCTCTGATTTTACATCGACGGCATCCTGTCTCGGACGGCAGCTCCTTCTAGCGTGGGCGCTCAGGTGGCTGCCAAAGGCTTGAATATCCCAGGGCGTCCCCCGAGATCGGGCCTTTCCGGTCAGCCCTTCCTGGCGCCCTGCTGT
>NW_022639857.1:44308-44633 GCF_010583005.1 Odontomachus brunneus | reverse complement strand
CGAAGCCCGAGGACGACTTCCTCGGGCGAGCCTTTTCATAACCGCGCGACCACTCCGCGGACGAGACACGATACTATACGCGTCGATACGCGACACAAATAAATTTCGAGCAGATGATCAGTCTTACAGAATTCGGCGACGGCCCTTGAATCGGCGGCGATGGCGGCGACGACGGCGGCGGTGACGGCAGCGGCGGCGATCCTCTCTCTCTCCTTGCACTCTCTTTTGCCCTTCGCTCTCTCTCTCCCGCTCCGCTTTCCCTGGTCTCCCGCTCCACTCTTGCTCTCCCTTCGCCTCGCTCTCTCGCTCTCTACCTCACTCCCGG
>NW_022639857.1:43212-44298 GCF_010583005.1 Odontomachus brunneus | reverse complement strand
GATAGCGAGGGGTGGATCCTGCCCCGCGCGGCTTGTCGTCCTCTGCAGATTCGCCGTCGCCTTTCTCCGAGCGGTGCACCCTGTCCACCTCGTCGCCGCCGATCACACATTTTAAACAACAAACAAAAATAGCAAAAATTACAAGACGCGGTCTCGCACGTAAAAAAGCGTGCGAGACCAATCTCCTCGCAGCCGCCCTTCCCGCGGAAGAAGGGGGCGCGAGCGCTGCTCTCCTCGTCTCCCCGCGGCTATCGGTGACGGCGAAATCGCCACGTCACAATATATATATATATATATATATATAAATATATATATGTTTTTTTCGAAAAATGTCGTCTAACACCTGAAACATAAATCGTGTGGATATATATACATATATTACATATATATATATATATATATATATATATATATATATTGCGACGCTATTCGCGAAGATAGTTTCGCGAGCGACGGCAGACAGTCGCCTGTCGGCCGCGTCGACAAATTGTCGTCGGCTCCAGAACATGCCGCTAAGATGCACGCGAGAGTTGGGCGCCAGATGCGGAAAGGCCGCATCACCTCGATAAACGCGAGAGCCGATAATTATCGCGAAAATCGCGCGTCCCGGAACCGTCGGGACGATAGCTTCTAGGAGGTTAAAGTCGGAGACGGGATGGGTTAGGAGAAGGCGAAATCAACTTGACTTGATTTTGATAATAAGAATTACGTTTATTAGGGGACTCTCGCACGTCCCGATATTCGATACGCGATATGAGGTCGTAACGGCAACGCTCCTCGAGAGACGGTACTGCTCGCGAAAACGCCACGCGAAGCCCGAGGACGACTTCCTCGGGCGAGCCTTTTCTTAACCGCGCGACCACTCCGCGGACGAGACACGATACACTACTAGTCGATACGCGACACAAATAAATTTTGGAGCAGATGGTCAATCTTACAGGGCGACGGCCCTTGCGTCGGCGGTGACGGCAGCGGCGGCGATCCTCTCTCTCTCCGCTCTCTCTTTCTCGCTCCGCTCCCCCTCGGTCACTCCGCTCTCCCTGGTCTTCCCACTTCACTCTCCCTCTCTCTCTCTCTCTCTCTCTC
>NW_022639857.1:42956-43196 GCF_010583005.1 Odontomachus brunneus | reverse complement strand
TCTCTCTCTCTCTCTCTCTCTCTCTCTCTCTCTCTCTCTCCTCTCTCCTCTCTCTCTCTCTCACTCTCACTCTGTGCGGCACGCGTGACGGAAAAGGGGTCTGCTCGCGGCGGTAGTTGCGGTAAGACTGCCAGCTGATTTTCTCTGGGAGGATCGCGTATCCTTGCGGATCCTCCCTCGTCGCTGCCCCCCTCGTCCTGTGGTGGTCGGTATTCGAGAATCGGCAGGTTTCGGTATTCT
>NW_022639857.1:42276-42884 GCF_010583005.1 Odontomachus brunneus | reverse complement strand
ACACTGTTGTCATCGGGAATCCGTCTGTTGCCTCTCTCGGCTCTCCCGTTTTTTTCTGCCGGGTTTCTCACGACGGCTGCTTCGCTAAAAGTAAACACAGCTGATCCGTCTAAGCGCGATACTGTGTTCTAACTACGGTAATCACTCAGCGATAGAATATTCGCTATTGCTGAGCGCGCGATAATCCGCGATAAAAATATTTTAATCACAAAAGTACGAGAGTGCGATTCACCTGATTAGGGGCTTCGCTAGTTATCGTCCGCTGCGTCCTCGCTCCTTGATGTCCTGCGCTCCTCGTTGTCCTCCGCTCCTCGTCCTGGTGGCCGACAAGGGACTCCGAGGGGCACAAAATTCGGGACGCGCTGACCTTCGCATCTATCTCCGCTCGCAAGAATCGCTTCTTCGCTTTGTTCTAATGCTTTTCACATACAAACATTCGACGGAACGCGGTATTCGGAAAGGTCTCGCAAACCGTTAGCAACGCGACACGCGAAAAATATTCTCACGAATTCGGTACGGGATTCTTGAGACGGGCGCCTCCACGGCTGCCACGTCACAATATATATACATATATATATATATATATATATATATATATATATATATAT
>NW_022639857.1:29958-42265 GCF_010583005.1 Odontomachus brunneus | reverse complement strand
GATAGGACAGCTCACCAAAAACTCCTACTGGCTCGCCTCTCGTTCTCCGCTTGATCGCTCGCTTTCTCTCTCTCGTTCGCTCGCCGCACGATGGTCGCTCGCTCGCTCGTGAGATTTTTCTGGCGCACTCGTTGCTCGCTAGCCGCACAGTGCCGATTCTTCCTGCGAGCGCGAGGCTCCTTTACTTGCGGTATCAGCCGCCGATCGCCGCTAGACCTTATTGATCCTGCGGGAACGTACGGCTCTAGCGCGGGCGCCTTACAGGGCCCGCGCGACACCGCCGAATTCTCTGATTTTACATCGACGGCATCCTGTCTCGGACGGCAGCTCCTTCTAGCGTGGGCGCTCAGGTGGCTGCCAAAGGCTTGAATATCCCAGGGCGTCCCCCGAGATCGGGCCTTTCCGGTCAGCCCTTCCTGGCGCCCTGCTGTAATCTGGTCGGGGCCCCCTCGCTGGTGATAGCGAGGGGTGGATCCTGCCCCGCGCGGCTTGTCGTCCTCTGCAGATTCGCCGTCGCCTTTCTCCGAGCGGTGCACCCTGTCCACCTCGTCGCCGCCGATCACACATTTTAAACAACAAACAAAAATAGCAAAAATTACAAGACGCGGTCTCGCACGTAAAAAAGCGTGCGAGACCAATCTCCTCGCAGCCGCCCTTCCCGCGGAAGAAGGGGGCGCGAGCGCTGCTCTCCTCGTCTCCCCGCGGCTATCGGTGACGGCGAAATCGCCACGTCACAATATATATATATATATATATATATAAATATATATATGTTTTTTTCGAAAAATGTCGTCTAACACCTGAAACATAAATCGTGTGGATATATATACATATATTACATATATATATATATATATATATATATATATATATATATATATCAAATGATACATATATATATATATTTTTATCGAAAAATGTCATGTAAGACCTGAAACATAAATTGTCTGGATATATATACATATATTACATATATATCTGTCGCGGATCCAACGGGCTTAGCTTCCGTCGGGCAGCGAGTGAACGCGCTGATAACACCCAGCGCAGAGCGAGGTGAGGACAGATGAGCGAGTTGAATAAGTTTGATTGAAGATCAATTTCTTTATTTTAATACACGGATCGAGAGGGTTGTTCGACGGCAAAGAAAGCGGAACGGAAATCTTCAGGTTACCGACGGCCGGGTCAGCCAAACGCGGCGGAGATCTTCTACAGTGTTAAATTAGCGCTCCGCGGACGGAAATCTTGCGCGCGAGCGACGGAGATCTTGCGCGACCCTGGCGCGCGTCCGCGAGCCGTCAAACGAAGAGTTCTCGAGTATTTAACAAGGTGTTGAAACGGAAGATACACAGTTTTACACAATTAATTACACTGAATGAAAGGGAGAAGCGAGTAGATGACTCGCGAGTCGGTGCTCCGATCCGCAGTTCAGTTTACCTTGGTCGAAGGACGCAGAGGCCACGGAGGCTGAGAACGTTAGCGCGAAAACGGCAAACGGCGGGCCAGACCCACCGACTTGCGAACGAAGGTGAGGAGCTGGCCCGAGAGAGCGTTAGGCTCTCGGCGCTCGAACGGAGTCGCGGCGATGCTGCGAGTCGAGAAAATCACAGGCGATTTTAAACCAGAGGAGTTCGGAGGCGGCAATAATCTTAGCCTACGAACACTTGATATCAAGTCTATCAAGCTGACGCGAATAGTTCGCTGCTTCAGCTGCCGGAACTGAAACTCAGCGGACCTCAAGGATCGAGATGCGATCCGGTCGACGAGCGAAGCGAATTCCCGGCGACTGACTGCCGACGACTGCCCTCGTCGTCAACGAGAGCGGTTTTTAAAGAAACGCTTAGCGACAAGTCGATCGCTGATTGGTCGCGGTTGCCGAATCTTCTAGAATAGCCATATAAGGACCGCGTGGTAACAGCGGCGATCTCATGTATGAGTTGACTAACGTGTGTGTTTGTTTGTTTGTTTGATGGTCGGCATGGCAACCGCGACCAGCGAGCGAAATCAGCGCGAAAAAAATGTAAACTCGCGCTGCGGCTAGCGGCGAGCTTGTCGCGATATTGGCGACCGAGCGAACATTCGAAAACGCTCGATCGCCTATTTAGAGAAAATAATTCTCACTCTCGAACATCCCGCCCGCCTTGAAGCTGCCGTTTCAAAAGTCGGTGACGGTGAGAAATGAGGAAAGCGAGGAAGCTATTACAAAAGGCACGATGATTTACAAGAAAATTATGACCAAGAGAATCGCTCGCAACTTAACAATAACCGGAAGAACGGTCAGGGCTCGCATCGCTATCGATGGGAAGCACGCACACTTTCCCGATTGGGCGAGTAAACTCCGAAGTGGACGTCCGAACCGTTATGACTCGAGCCAGACCGTCGACGCCCAAATGAGTTCTGACGATGCGAGCGAGCTCTCATTTGCATGGGGAGAGGCTCGCGGTTTTGAGAAGAACGAGTTGACCCGCTCGGAGGTTTTCCTCTCTCGTCCGCCACTTGGCACGCTGTTGAAGCGTCTTAACGTAATCGGATTGCCATAACTTCCAGAATCTCTCGGTAAAGTGCCGAATCCGTTGCCAGCGTGACAGACGGTTTTCGTTGACATTCAATAGCGACGGCTCAGGGCTGGCGGTCAGCGCTGACCCGATGAGAAAGTGTCCCGGCGTGAAACAGTTAAACTCATCGAGACTATCAGAGAGAGGAGCGAAGGGTCGCGAATTCAAACACGCCTCGATTCTACAGAGGAGCGTTGAGAGCTCCTCGAAAGTGAGTTTATGATCGCCGAACACACGTCTCAAGTGATGCTTGAGGCTTTTGACCTCGGCCTCCCACATCCCTCCGAAATGAGGAGCATCTGGCGGAATGAAGTGTCAGGTGACTAAATCGGTAGCAACTTTATTTTGGAAGTCAGGATCACGGATGGCGGCTTGATACGCGGAGTTGATTTCGCGATTCGCTCCCACGAAATTAATCCCGTTGTCGCTATAAATTGCTTGAGGCAGACCGCGGCGGGCGCAAAACCGGTCGAAGGCGTTGAGAAACGCGTGAGTAGAGTAGTCGGAGACCAGTTCCAAGTGCGTGGCTCGCGAAGCGAGGCACACGAATAAGGCGATATATGCTTTACGAGACGTGATACCGCGACCGGCGGAGACGCGAACGACGAGAGGACCGGCATAGTCAAGTCCGCAGTGCGCGAAGCTACGCAAGAGCACGTTCACGCGGGTAGGAGGAAGATCGCCCATTAATTGACTTGGAGTCGCTACGCGCTCGCGAGTGCATACGATGCACTGATGTATAACGGCCTTGACCGCGCTGCAAGCGCGAAGCAACCAAAAGTCACGTCGCAAAGTACTGAGCGTTAACTGGACGCCAGCGTGTAATGATCGGAGATGCGCGTGCTCGATGAGTAATGTGACGATTGGATGAGCAGCGAGCAAGATCGGATGTCGCGTGATAAATGCGCTGTTCGCCATGCGGGGCCGCCCGCCAACGCGCAACAATCCGTCCTCGTTGAGAAACGGATCGAGCGAGAGAATTGAACTCTTCGGGTTCAGCCGGCAAGCGCTTCGAATGGCGCGGAGCTCGTCGGCGAAGAGCTCGGACTGAATGCTTTTCAACCAAAACAATCGCGACGCGGATACCTCGAGCGCGTTCAGCGAAAGTCCGTGTATCGATCTCGATCTCGGTTGGCCGAGAGCCGACGAAAGCACCGGGACTGCCTCGCGAGAGGCACCGGCGTCGTGCGTGGGATTGGGATCAGTGGTATTGAGAAAAGAGGCTGTCAAGAAAATTGACAGTGTAGCACAGATTTTATTGCACACAGAACTCACTGCACTTACCCGATCTCGCGACAAAGCGGAGGACGGAAATCTTGAGCGAGTCTCCAACGTGAGGCCGATCGGAGCGTGACGGAAATCTTGAAGAGTATCTTGCTGATACTCGCGCGACGGAAATCTTGCCGCGCCCGTCGGAGATCTGCGCGAGGCCTCAGACTCGAGCACGCGAACGCGAGCGAGATCGTCGGGTTTACACTTTTGAGACGTATCACACTTACAACAAGATGCATATGAAATATCGGAGCGCGTGCCGTTGGGACGCGCGGCTGTCGGCGAGCGCCGAACGATCCAATATGGTTCGTCGACGAATGCGAGGAAACGGGAACCTCACGATAGAAACGCGGTGCTTCCTGAGTCCACTCCGGCGTCCAGCGCTCGAACGCGACACGAGAAGTCGACCGCTTAGAGAACGGAGCGACACGCGAACGATGAGCGTGAAGTCGAGGCACGAGAGGAGCATCGACTTGATCGAGAATGAGGGCAAGTTGGCGCCCTAGTCAAGCGGCAAGGATATCGCGAAGCCGTTTTCCTACGAGGATCTTCCACGCGCACGGCCGTGTTGGATCGCGGACGGAGAGAATGACCGAACGACGATGGTCCCGTCGGACGTCGCGAGAGAAGCACTTCCGTATTCGAGGCGACGGCAAAGCCGCCGAATGTTTCGCAGCAAGGACAACGGACCTCCGCGCGAGTCGGTCCACAAACTTGACGATGAGCGACTCCGAAAGCTAGCGCGGAAGCAGCTTCGCGCTGAACTTGAGCCCGAGAGATCGGCGACCGCAGACTGACCCGGGAGAGCGAGCCGGCTTACTAGAGTCTTGAACGGACTCGGTGCAAAGACGTGAACGCGAAAAAGGTCTCGCGACTGATGTATGCGGTCGTACTTATAGGTTTTCTGAGTGTGATCTGTAGCGAGCGGATTGGACCACAGGAAGCAGAAAAAACGTAACGACTCGCGACTAGCGCGAGTCTACCGCGGAGCTGAGGCTCTTTTCATCTAGGAATGCGAGCGTCTCGCGGCGCGTGCCGCCCGCCGATTCGCGGAATCAGTGTTTGGCCTCTCGTTGTCATAGCAACTGCCTCACGTCGCGAGCCAGCGGCTCGCTAGCCGCGCAACGACACGATCGCACGTGATCCTCACGTGCCACCAAAACGCGTGAGAGGACGAACGAAGTCGATGTTATTACCGATTGTAATCATCGACAACCGTCCTTTCGCAAATGCTTCGAACCGAGTGGTTTCCGAGGTAACGAGGACCATCCGTTTCGTTCGAATCTCGAACAGTCCGCTAGCGAGTTCCGCGTCTTGAATTGGCGGAACGCGACGACATCGCGACGCGAATCGCAACACAAATGCGGTGACTCGGAGCAGGCGCGGCCACGACGAGAATCGGGTCGCGAGATCCCATTTGGTGGCCGGCGTCGCAACGGAGAGCGAGACGGATCGAGCCTCGAGCTCAGATTCGGGCGGAGTGGCTGACCGGGTCAACAGTCGCGCGTTAAACGAAGCCACACAGGGCCGTGCCACCATAGCGGGTGAGAGTTCAGCTCTCCCCTGAGCAAGCCCCGCGAAGCGCAGTCCGCTGGGTTATCCGATGAGGGCACGTGTAACCATTTTACATCGGGTAACCGAGACTGAATGTCCGCCACGCGATTCGCCACAGTCTTCCACCGCGACGGATGGTGGCGAAGCTATGACAGAACGATCGTCGAATCAGACCAGCACGTGCTCTCCGAGACCTCGATCCTGAGCTTCGATCGAACGATTGCGAGAAAGCGCGATAGAAGATTAGCAGCTATCAGCTCTAAACGAGGAACGCTGACAGGCTTGATCGGCGCGACTCGCGATTTCCCTAACAGAAGGGTAACGATGGCGGCGCGCGATGAGTCGGTTACGCGCAGGTAGACGACAGCGGCGTAAGCGACGTTGTACGCATCCGAGAAGCCGTGTAATTCGGCGGTACTGTGCGAGGTATGCCCGGTCCAACGTGGCAAACGGATGTCCCGGAGAAGTGAATGCTCGCGATAAATGCTGAACCAGCGGTCGAGAATGACTCTCGGAACGCGTTCGTCGCCAGCCTTCCAGAGTTGTTGAAGGATGAGTTTCGCCGCGAGAGTGACCGGTGTTACGAGACCGAGCGGATCGTACAATTTAGCGATCGCGGACAGAATACCGCGCTTAGTTTCCGGAGCTTCCGCGTCCAACGATACGCGAATCTGAAGTGAGTCCGTCGGAGGGCTCCACTCAATACCGAGGATGTGTACCACATCAGACTCGGAGAGAGACCGACTACACGAGATGCCGTGGTCCCGAGCGTCTAAGTCACTTAAAAGCGAGAGTGAGTTGCTGGCCCATTTTTGAAGCTCAAATCCGCCTCGCCTGAGAAGAAGAATCTGCTGTTCGCGCTTATCGCGAAGCGCGCTCTCGTCCTCGGCTTCGAAGAGGACGTCGTTGACATAGGTGTTTTCGCGGAAGATCAGCGACGCGAGAGGAAGCGATTTGCCCTCGTCGATCGCAAGTTGTTTCAAAAACAACGCGCAGCGCGAGAAACAGAGCACAAGGCTATACCATACGTGACCGTCAAAAGCTGATACTCGTTTGACGCGTGGTCGATGGAATTTTTCCATAAAATGCGTTGAAAGTTAATATCACGAAGATCGATCAAAATTTGGCGGTACATTTTAGCGATATCCGCGGAGAGAACGAACCGAAACTGTCGCCAACGAAGAATTGCAGATAAATCGATCTGTAATTTAGGACCGATCATCAAATGCTCGTTCAGGCTTGACCCGTTTGACGTGAGACTCGACGCGTTGAAAACAATGAGAACGCGAGTCGTGAGACTTGAGTCTCTTAACACTGGGTGGTGCGGCAGATAGACGACAGGCTTGGATCCGACGTGAGGAGCGGCTAGCTGCATGTGTTGCAGACGCGCGTACTCATCGACAAACGCATGATACTCGGTCAACAGATCGGGCTGTAATTGGAGTCGGCGCAAAATGGAGTTTAACTGTTTCTCCGCGCGACGCCGCGAGTCACCGAGAGCGAGCGGACGTTCGAGTTTGAATGGTGAACAGACGATGTAACGTCCTGTCGCGTCGCGCGAATGAGTAGCGAGAAAATACGCTTCGCACAGCTGATCCTCAGGCGATACGATTGTTTTATGGGAAACTTCCTCGGCTTCTTAGAAGCGTTGCAAACTGTTCTCCAACGAAGAGGAATCGGAGCAATGGAGCGACGTGATTCGAGTCGCGCATTGAGACGAGGATCTTGCGGTGCTATACTCCGACGCCGAAGGAAGTGAGGTCATGAGCGGCCCCGAAATGACCTAATATGGAGTTTTGCGCGAGAGGGCGGTTTACTCCGTCCTTGAACACTCCGTCGCGAATAATCGAGCCGTAAACGTCGGCTCCGAGAATGAGATGAATTGGGTCCCTGCCGGTGGGATCCGGATCGGCTAGCGCGAGCGACGCGAGATGCGATAACGATGCGAGCCCTGCAACGCGTCGCGGCGCATACGAAATCAAAGATCGCAAAAAAGGAGCGGCGGTAGACACCGTCGGAGAAGAAGCGCTTTGCGGCGACACAAGAACGAGCGCAGCGTGCCGAAAAGTACCGGCGTTGACGCACCCCACGGCCGACACCGAGGTCGGCATGCGACGTCGCTTCAACCGCAGAACTTGTGCTAGATGCTCGGAGATGAACGTCATTTCCGAGCCCTGATCGAGGAGCGCACGAACCTCGACCTCCCGACCGTCGACTCCGCGCACCTGAACGCGAGCAGTAGCGAGAAAAATCTGAGTGGTGTGTTCTCGAGAACGCGAAACGAGTAATGACTGGACTGCTAATCGCGCATGGTCGTTCGGAGTCGGCGGCGCGGCGGAGTCCGCGGCGTCGCTCCTAACAGCGGACGTCGAACTCGAGTGAAGCAACGTATGGTGACGCTGTTGACAAACGCGACAAGAGTACTTGCTTGAGCATTCATTAGCCGAATGATTACGAGTCAAGCAGTTAAAACACCGACCATGCCTCATGACGAGCTCGCGACACTGCGTCGGCGTCCCTCGCATAAACGTCGGACACGCACTGAAATAGTGTCGCGATTTGCACATCGGACACTGTTGCGACGATGAGGCGGACACCGTCGCGGCACTGATTTGACGCGATTGACCGCCGCGGTTGGATCGACTCGGAGCGGTACTCTTGATCTCATCGAAAGCGCGAGCGCGAGATGCCAGAAACCGATCGAGATCCGCAAAAGACGGAAAATCGTCGTGATCTGCGACCCGCAAATTCCATGCCTTGCGCGACGATGCGTCGAGCCGTTGCACAACTAAATGTATAGGCATATCGCTCCACAAGTCGGACGGACTGCGCGGCAAATGAATGAGAGACGCAATTGTGACTTTAACTTGGTCGCGGAGCGCTTGCAGCTCGACCGCAGATTCGCGAGTGACAGCGGGTAACTGCAGTAACGTCGACAAATGGCGATGAAGAAGCCGGCCTTTATTTTCGTATCGCGAAACTAACGCCTGCCAGGCGATCTCGAAATTCGCGGCGGTGACCGGTAGATTGTGAATACATGAAAGCGCTTGACTCTTCACGCACATGGTCAAGAAGTGCATACGCGCAAAATTATTCAGTTCAGGATTTCGAATTATCAATAAGGTGAATCGATCCCGGAACGACTCCCACTGTTCAAGTTGTCCGTCGAACGGCGGTAAACTAATAGGCAGAAGCTGTGCGAGAGACACCGCATTGAGACGCGCCGTATTATTTAACGCGGATTCGTTTTGAGGACTCACGGGAGGCTCGAGTTCCTCGAGAGCCTCAGTAAGATGACCCAACGCGGTCCGGTATGTCTCCTCCGTTGCATCGAAGCACTGCCCGCTGAAGTAGTCGATCGAGTCCTGTTGTGCTACGGAAGTGGACTGGAGGAGCACGGAGTTCCCATTTTGAAATTGATGCCACAGGTCTCGGAGCGCAGAAATGCGTGAGCGGATCTTGGCGGCAGTCAGGTTTGAACGTCCGAGTTTCTTGAAGTTCTCGAGGAAGCGATCGATGGAGCTGCTGCTGCCGCATCCAAAGTTCGGCCATCGTGGACTCTCGAGTGATGATTTGATGAACTCGCTCGACCTCACCTATCCGGCTCGAAGAACCAGCTTTATTGTCGCGGATCTGACGGGCTTAGCTCCCGTCGGACAGCGAGCGAACGCGCTGATAACACCCAGCGCAGGGCGAGGTGAGGACAGGTGAGCGAGTTGAATAAGTTTGATTGAAGATCACTTCCTTTATTGTAATACACGGATCGAGAGGGTTGTTCGACGGCAAAAAAGCGGAACGGAAATCTTCAAGTTGCCGACGGCCGGGTCAGCCGAACGCGGCGGAGATCTTGTAGAGCGTTAAATTAGCGCCCCGCGGACGGAAATCTTGCGCCCGAGCGACGGAGATCTTGCGCGACCCTGGCGCGCGTCCGCGAGCCGTCAAACAAAGAATTCTCGAGTATTTAACAACGTGTTGAAACAGGAAGGTACACAGTTTTACACAATTAATTACACTGAATGAAAGGGAGAAGCGAGTAGATGACTCGGGAATCGGTGCTCCTATCCGCAGTTCGGTTTACCTTGGTCGGAGGACGCAGAGGCTGAGAACGTTAGCGCGAGAACGGCACGAGCGGCAAGCGGCAGGCCAGACCCGCCGACTTGCGAATGAAGGTGAGGAACTGGCCCGAGAGAGCGTTAGGCTCTCGGCGCTCGAACGGAGTCGCTGCGATGCTGCGAGTTGAGAAAATCACAGGCGATTTTAAACCAGAGGAGTTCAGAGGCCGCAATAATCTTAGCCTACGAACGCTTGATATTAAGTCTATCAAGCTGACGCGAAGAGTTCGCTGCTTCAGCTGCTGGAACTGAAACTCAGCGGACCTCAAGGACCGAGATGCGATCCGGTCGACGAGCGAAGCGAATTCCCGGCGACTGACTGCCGACGACTGCCCTCGTCGTCGACGAGGGCGGTTTTTAAAGAAACAGCGCTTAGTGACAAGTCGATCGCTGGTTGGTCGCGGTTGCCGAATCTTCTAGAATAGCCATATAAGGACCGCGTGGTAACAGCGGTGATCTCATGTATCAGTTGACTAACGCGTATGTTTGTTTGTTTGATTGATGGTCGGCATGGCAACCGCGACCAGCGAGCGAAATCAGCGCGAAAAAAATGTAAACTCGCGCTGCGGCTAGCGGCGAGCCTGTCGCTGGCGACCGAGCGAACATTCGAGAACGCTCGATCGTCTATTTAGAGAAAATAATTCTCGTTCTCGAACAATATAAAATAATATATATATATATATATATATATATGTGTGTGTGTGTGTGTGTGTGTGTGTGTGTGTGTGTGTGTGTGTGTGTGTGTATGTAACGGCCTTGCGTTACGTGCGGGATAGCCTTAGTCGTTGTGGTCCGGGTTTCGTTTGTGAAATGAAAAGCAGTGGTGTAGGTTATAATAATGTGGAACTATATTCTAATTTCAAAGCTATGTACAATTATTTACATGCGACTTTACGCCGTTGGCGCGTGGTCGCGTTTTTGCTCTCGTCGGGAGTCGATGTTGTCGTCTCGCGATCAGCTGCGAGCGTCGAGGCGCGCGAGCGTCCGGCGGGACGCGGTCGGGAATGTTTCCTGATATGCTATTGTTCGTCGTTTGGAGTTCGTTCGCTCGTCGGCTTTAAGCTGTTTATTTACCCTGGTTTTAACCTGGCTGGTTTAAAGGCGCTCGTCGTCACCTGTATCTTACGCACTTATGCGTTCGCGATCGTAGGTGTTAGCGGCGTGACGTGAGGAGGAAAGGATGTCGACGTCGCGTATCCACTTTGGTCGACGAAGCGGTGTATGGATAAGAAGCCGACGTCGCGTATCCACTTCAGTCGGCAGAGCGGTATCAGAGAAAGGATATCGACGTCGCGTATCCACTTCGGTCGACGGAATGTCTAGGATCTCTAGGAATTTCGAGTTCTGGTCGGTCGTGCGCCTGAGAGGAGCTTTCCGATCAATCTCTCCCGATATCGTTTTGTAACGGCCTTTTATACTAAATTATAACAAACAGTAAGGCTGTTTGTTGACTTTGCGGTTATCCTGCGCGCAGTTGTTCGGCATTTCTTTGTTAATATTATAAATAATGTTTCTAAGGTCGTGACGATTTTTCGGATCATCACATATGTTTTTATTGAAAAATGTCGTCTAAGATCTGAAACAAATCGTGTGGGTATAAATATCTAAATGTATACCAAATATCTAAATGTATACCCAATAGCTTTGCTCTATGTCTCTTGGTTCAAAAGTTGGTTTTTGAAAGCTATCTTAGAAATTTTGGTCGTAATGGCTCTAAAATTAATTTTTGTTTAATAAAAAATAAAGTAATTGTCACAATCGAGTAATTTCTCCTGGGTCTGATCCCGATTAATGTTCAATTGTTATCAACAATAACGTATGTGAAATTTTAGTCGTTCCTCGACTAAGTGTCAAATTTGTACAGCTTCTACATGGAAAACGGTTTCACCGATTCAAAATCTGCTTGCACAGCTGTATTTATTATCTTTTTATGTCGTATTATGCAAATCTTCAGGAAGCTAGGAAGCTCCTGTGTCACTTTTGACTTTATGAGTACTCAACAATTTTCTAAGTATAAAAACGAGTTTTTTCCTGTCGAAAATCTGTAATTTTTATCCGATTTTGATGAACTTGGTCAAATTCTCTTCGTAATTAGCGCGCGATCTTGTATACCCAGTCTCATTAATCCACAATAACCGGAAGATGATTTTTTACAGAAAAACAAGTTTTGATCTCGAGCAATTTTTTCCCAGTCACCAGGATAACCTAAATCAACGCGCTTCGGTATTCAAATATCTAATCAGTGTACCTACACTAATATTATTTTTAATTGAGGCTATCACTATTAACAACAAAGTTGACTTTGAACCTCTATTGTGAGAAAAGTTAGTAAAACTATCACCGCTGACAGTGCCTTTTATTTTATATCTCCGCCAATAATGGACCGATTTAATTGCTTCTTGGACGAGCAAGTCCGTAATTATGTCTATTTTATGGAGAAAAATCGTCGGCATCCCCTATGTTACTGTTTAGAAATTTTTCAAAATAATCTATCGTCAATTTACGTTAGCCGCACTTTGCAATTTTTAATCGCTTATAACTTTGCTTCTAATGGACGGATTGAGCTCACGATGGCTCGTTGCATCCGTAATGGTCTAGTTAATAAGTACAATTCATACGGGCACTCGGAATTATTCTAGAAAACACTAGCACTGTATGCAACTTCCCCTGTCACTTTTACTTATTACACGCACACTCACAATAGAGATTCTAAGTCTTATCACTGTTAATTTTGGCACGGTAATTATTTTGACGTTAATTATATATACATATATATATATATATATATATATATATATATATATATATATATATATA
>NW_022639857.1:29330-29502 GCF_010583005.1 Odontomachus brunneus | reverse complement strand
TATATATATATATATATATATATATATATATATATATATTACATATTGCATAACTCTTTCCATTATATATGTATTACATACATTGCAAAAACAATAAAACAAGAGAATTATATATATTACATATTGCATGACCCTTTCCATTATATATTGGGAGTGTGAATAAGTTCTCGCC
>NW_022639857.1:24620-28910 GCF_010583005.1 Odontomachus brunneus | reverse complement strand
TATCGACGACAATTGATGCGTTTGAGCCGAGCATTGAAAGAAAAACGGCCGCAATATGAGCAAAGACACAATAAGGTGATTTTGCTGCATGATAACGCTCGGCCGCATGTCGCGTCACCGGTCAAAACATACCCGGAAACGCTGAAATGGGAAGTACTACCCCACCTGCCGTACTCTCCAGACATTGCGCCTTCTGATTACTATTTATTTCGATCGATGACTAACGGCCTGGCTGAGCAGCACTTCACTTCGTATGAAGAAACGAAAAAATGGATCGATTCGTGGATAGCCGCAAAAGAAGTGTCGTTATTTCGACGTGGAATTTAAATGCTGCCAGAAAGATGGGAAAAAGTAGTCTTCAGCGATGGGCAATACTTTAATTTACTTGTTATTTTATTATTTTTTTTAAATAAAGGATTTATTTTCACAAAAAACGGCGAGAACACTCCCAATATATATTACATACATTGCAAAAACAATAACAAAAGATATTTTTGAAACGAAAAAAATAGGTTATTTACAACGGTGGTGGCAATGCTGCTGCTGCTGCTGGTTGCAGCAAGTGTTCCTCCTCTTCTTGTTGCTTCTTCTCCTCCTCCTTCTCCTCCTTCGACGGATTGCTGCGACGGAGCCTCGTCAGAGCGTTGTTCTGTTCTGTCCACTATCCGTGCAACATGAAAACATTTTCCATGGCGCAGATTCTGAGGTTATGACAGTGTTGACCGCATTTAGGTGTCGTCGTCCTCGTCGTCGAGGCCAGTTGTTGCAAGGACTGCATCCTTCCAATGTCCTCGTAGTTCGCGTCGATGTTTTCCACAATTATGTCGTAACAATTGTGGCAGCGGCGCCAGTGGCTCGTTTCTCGTTGTCGCTCCAGGACATTGGTTAACCAGATTTTTTTCTCGTATCCCTTTACGTAAACGAGTCTCCTGTCTTTTTCTTTTTCTTCTTCTTCGAGCGTGCAACAGAGCGCGTCGTGAATAATCGGTTCAGCTCTCCAATAAACGATGTCTCCGTCGTCCCAGTGGAAACCGTGATGATTGGCTGTCAACCATTGGGTTTAGGATTTTTCCGATGTCGTCATCAAGTTCCATTTTATGGGGGGTAGAAACAATTTGTGCAGCAGTTCCCCTCCGTTCTTTTTTAATAATGCCACTTCCTTTATTATGAAAGATCTGTTATTTCTCACAATGAAACCTTGTAGGTCGGCAAATATAGGTATCGTTAGAATGTCCTCCTCCTCCTCCTCCACCTTCTCTCCCTGCGATCCGACAGGAATATTACGGAATGACTCCATGGTGATGATGTTATTTTTTTTTCGAAAACAGTGCCCGCAGCGAACGTTACAAATCGAAGGAATTATGCAAGAATCTTGTGTACGACTCTGCTTTATATACACAACGATCAACGGGAAAAATATATGCAAAAAGGATAAGTCGCAGCTGTCAGCAATATCGTTTATTTCTGAGGGAACGAGGAAAATGATTGACATTTCCTCTTTTGCGCGGATTCAGTGATGATTAAATTATCTTGCGCACCACATTAGTGAGCGGATTATACTTGATCAATCGATCGTGAATGATGAGACGTGAAGTATGCAGTTGTATTGTTTGGTACGTTCTCTTTGCATTCGAATTCTATACGATAATGTCGACGGTTGTGCTCTTGATCGATTCATTCTGACGCGAACAATCGATTACAACAAACGGGCCGTGCTGTAAAAAATTTTCAAGTCATATACACGTCGTCCGTTTCAAGACTATAATACGTCTTGCGAAATCTCAAGTACATATCGTACAATATTGCGATTTTGCGCACTTTGAAATTCAAATTCATTTCGTCGTAGGGATAAAATTCGGAATTCAGGAACAATTTAACGTTCGTGAGATTACAGTGGTTGAATACGGAGGCGTTTTTGTTCAACATATTTTTTCGATTGTTTTGCAGGGCGAACACAACGTATCGCGGTTTTTCCAATTGTGTCGCGGCTTTCACGGCCCACGAATGTTTCGTGGTGCTCTGCAGTAGCGGATACTCGTACAGATCCCACGAACGAAAAACCATGCTCAGATATCTACCACTATCCAGAGTACGCAACAGCGACAATTCGTTCACGTCGTTCACTACGATATGCGGCATTCGCCATTGCACCTTGAATAGCATAATCTTGGGTTGATGCTGTTGTTCTTGATCAGTCACGAAACAATTCGCGTTGCTACGCGCGCGTATCAGTATCAATTCGTGCTATGCATTTATCACTATGCGTTTGTAATCCTCGCAAAACCCAACAACATGTCCAGCGGCACGCAAAAGTTGAATTCGTGCAACGGCGACGATTTGTCGTTCTCCAATAACCAGCCGGCGTTTTCCACCTTTTTGCTTCTTCCTCTGTCCAGAAGAGCGTAATTCTTCAAGTTGCTTGTAATTCCCACGTTTCTGCATCTATCTATTCCCACGCCGTCGATCTCGTATCGTATCTCGTCTAACATAAACGCCGCGCAATTGTTCGAGAATCTGACGGCTGTCTTCGATAAGGCGGGCGGTGCCAAATTATCATTCTTCGACTCGTCGTTTCGTTTTCCCTCGATGTAGAGAAAGCTGTCACACGGCAGCGTGTACAGATCTTATTGCTGAATAGGTATTCGTATCTCATCGTTGTAATCGAATGTGGTGTTAGCGTATGGATTGTATGTATGGGTTTTGATTTTGATGACGCGATCGTCGAAGGTCGGTCTGCTTTCGATATTGAGAATGCCACTTAGCATGGCGTCGTCATGTTTCTCACCCGAAATCCCAATGATCGTAGAAAGACGACGTTTGCCGCATTAAGTAGACGATGTCGTTGTTTCACGTGTTTTTCTTTTTTCGCGAAGAGGGAGGAAGGAGAAAACGATGACGAGGAAAGAATACGCGGCGGCGGCGGCGGCGGCGGAACAACAGACGATGATTCTTTGCTGACAAAAAAATCACAACGAGCATATTTGTTCACAAATGAGCATATTATTATTATTATTATTATTTTCACTTATATTTATGTCACTTTTTTCGTACGTGCACTCTTATCGTCACTGTTTCACCGCGAAAATTTATCGGTTTTGCGTCCTGATCCACCACACTCAGAGTGATGTCACTGATGCTTCTCGTGATGTTCGGCATGTAAATGATCTGCGTCGAATTCACCGACAGTTTATATCTGGGCGGAACGTTCGGCGAAAATTCGTGTATCGTTTAAACCAATCTATCGTTGTTGTAAGCACCTGTGGTAATGTTGCACTCCACGTGAATGATATTCACACTCATTATATCGATCGGTTGGTCGCTCATGTGCCAAATGTTCGGAGACAATATACGCGCGGAAAAACCCAAGGTAGAGCCAATGTTATTCGGTTTTGTGAAATCTATTCGATGTGCACACAAAATCTCACTTCTCATAATGTTCTCGTTTGTGCGAAGGACGAGCGAGCGATCCTCGCTCGTTTGCGACGTCACCTGTATTGTACACAAAATAATAGACGTCGTCGTTGTCGTCGTGGTTAAGGGTAGAGAATCGTTCTTCTTCTTCTTCTAACCTATCGCTCTCTTTTCTTCCTTTCGATTTCTCTCTTCGTTGTCGGATTGACGATCTCAGGTATCTCTCGATATCGGTGAATTCATACGAACTAGTGGGAATTGCGGTAGGTTCGTCGTTGTCAATATAAAATCTGTTGTTTGTCGTTGTACCGTTCGATATTGTGTTGTACGTTTCCAAATTTATCAATCCCAATTCGTAATCGCCGTCGTTCAGATTCAAGGGGAGAGAGGGATAATTCGCGGTAAGAACGCTGCTGTTTCCCGAAAGTGTAAACGTTATCGACGACATTATGATAATGATGATGATAAAATAGAGATCACAATTTCGTTTCGAAACGTTGCCAGTCGATTCCGCGAAGAAATTGCAAACACAGCTGACCGCAATTGCTCTGGTCGAGCGTCTGATAAGGACAATAATTATACGACAGGTTTACGTTGTGTCCGAGATATTTCCTAATATCAAATGAAGGTTTGAGATTTCCGAAACTGTCGAAATATTAGGACCTTAACTTAGTTTCCGCACAAAAAATACTGAGAAAAAGCATTTATTGTAAAAAATTTATTTAAATTATTTCAATGAAAGTATTTTCCATCACTTTCTACAACTTTTTGCCATCTTTCTGGCAACTGGGCGATACCATCTCGATAAAACGATGTTTGTTTCGAAGCAATCCATTCGTCCACCCATTCTCGCACTTCTTCAACATTTCGGAAGCGTGT
>NW_022639857.1:8130-24595 GCF_010583005.1 Odontomachus brunneus | reverse complement strand
GTCGAAAAAACACTTTATCGCGTTCCATTTTTCACAAAGCAAAAGAAATTGTTGTTTAGGAAAATAATTGTGTATGCTGACTGAATGTTATCGAGAAATGTCGAAATTAATCACAAACTACCTGTTTCGTTAGTAATGACTACTAGAACTGTTTGCATTGCCATCTAACATTTGCGGGCGGAAACTAAGTTAAGGTCCTAATAGATGGCTCGATCGCCCTTCTTGGCACAAGCGACCCAGTGCGTGCCCGGTGACGCGGCGTCGTCGAGATTTACGATGACGCACTCGTTACGCAGTGGTTTTCGCGGCAACGCATCGCGTATGAAAACGCCTCTGAAATGCGGTATTCGCAGGCTGCGTGCGGTCGCGTCTAACTGTGTGTTCGTAGTCAAGGGCAAGGGCAAGGTCAAGGGCAAGGTCACGCCGGACAAGTCGGAGAGTCGTCGTCAATGTCTCCTTTTAAGTTTTTTTTTTAATTTTGCCATTGCACGATACTCTCTTTTTCCTCGTTTTTTTTCTCGCACCCGCGCCTTGTCTGCGGTACGGTGCGAGATAAAGACCACAACCTTCATCGCGCGATTGTGTTGTTACAATTCCTCCAATTGACGACGCGCACTCTTGCTGTCGTTTATCGCCTTTGTTACGCCAACCGCGCCACCGATCAATGATCCGAGTGCACCGAGTATCGGTAGAAATGGTAATAAGCCTCCTCGTTTCGCTAACGGCAACGTTCTCCTTGTTCTCTTCGTAGCCGTTCTCCTTATTGTCGTCTTCTTTTTTTTTCCTGCCACCAGTGCCCATGCCCAATTTGGTTTTTGCCTTCATACCCTTTTGCCTAGTACCCCGTATGGTCGCCGCGGCCAGCCGTTCGCCGAGTCTCGCGTTACTGGCATTTATGCGCACGCGCGCTTTCCAATTCCCGATCGGCCGCGTGACGATCGCGAAGATCGTTGCTCTGAGAATAGGCGATGTCGTGTCTGCGACACGCGACGTCTAACGGATTGATGCCGGAGTCACCGCGCGCCAAATGCTTTTTTTAAATGAGTCCCAGGTTCGCAAAATTGATATCCGGGAATGTGCAGTTCGAACGGAAGCGCATTTATAGCGCGGTTGAGGAGTCTGGTGCCTTGATGCGTTTTCGTTATTCCTGTTGACATCCTCCGCAATGTTTCACAAAAAGCGCAGGCCCATCTATGTGTGTTGGCATCCACGGATTACATGTGATACGGATACATTGTGATACGTGACACATTTTCGATAGCCTTGAGTTTCCCGATCTGCTCTCAGGTGTTCGGGCAACCTGTCCCACAACCGATCGATATAATCGAAAAAGTCGCGCATCAGAACGATCTTCGGAATATATTCCAACTCGTCACTGCTCAAACTGAGAATATCGTGTTTATTCGCGTACGTAATAATATACATTTTCTATCTATCTATCTCTCTCTCTGTCATGTCCCTGCACAGCGATCGAATATAAAATAGTTATTGTCTAGTCATGGAGGAGGAGGAGGATATAAATAGATGATCAGTGCGCATGCGTATGTGTTTTTTTATCAAATGCGTTTCATTCGTCACGATTCGTTCTCAATCACGATTGGAGTGTCGAATTTCGATCGCAAGATATCGCTGATATCTGATTCGACGATAGCAATTCGCAACCATGGTGATCTGTTGCCTAATTTGATTCGTTGCATCATATGCAGACCGTCCAATTGCGGAAAAACGAATGTTCTGACTGGTCTTTTAGAAAGTCCGCACGGAGTGCGCTTTGAGAATTTGTACGTGTACTCGAAATCCTTGCATCAGTTGAAGTATCAATATCTCAAGGAATTGCTTGACGCAATAGACGAAATCGGATATTACGAATTTTCCAACAGTCAGGATGTTATACCGCCGAGCAAGACCTTTCCGAATTCGATCGTTGTATTTGATGATATTATCTGCGATAAACAAAAGCCGATCAGAAAATATTTCGCCATGGGACGGCATTGCGACATCGACTGCTTTTATCTCAATCAAGCGTACGCCAGAACACCCAAACATTTAGTGCGTAACAATGCGAATTTGTTGCTGCTGTTTAAGCAGGACGACACCAATCTGAGACACATTTACAACGATCACGTGAACACCGATATCTCGTATGAAGATTTTCGCACTCTATATCGTGTTGGCGACGCAAGCACGGTTTCCTAACAATAGACAGCGCGTTACAGAACGGCCGATACAGACGCGGTTTCAACGATTTCATGGTGTTGTGAACAAAGGATAAAATCAATTTCGCCGTGACCTTTTCTTCAGTCTCGCCGTCATCTTTTCTTCGACGACGACGAACGAGCGCCATCGCCGCATAGAATCTCAGGAAAAAACTGCAAAGCAAATCGCGAAAACGCGAGATTCGATTCGAAAGCATAGGATACTAAAAACCGATGCGACGGAGAGTGAAATTGCGTTGGAGAAACAATTCAAGCCTATCGTCGAACTTCTGAAACAGATCGCAAAACAAACGGTAGAATCATCGAGAATCGACAGAGGATCAATGTTTCTCGGTAAGAGAAAATTCAAGGGAAAGCACTACAAGAACGAGTACGACAACGTCGCTGCGGCAGCAGTCACCGATTCTTAAAATCTGCCGATTTACCGTCAGCAGCAGCAGCAGCAGTAGCAGCAGTGGCGAAGGAGCACGATGGAGGCAAAAACGGTGTGGAGGAAGACGTATTTTTCGAGACTAGAGACGACAGCCTCGATCGCATGTCTGTTATACCGGAGAGTTCGCTTTCGACGTGAGGACTTTTGAGCAGCAAATATGTAAATCTTTTCCTCGGGGGCGATTCAAGACGTGAGTTGGATCAGGTTTATGGAGTGTACCTGAACGACAAGGGTGTTATGATGTTGGGAAACAAAACTTTTCGCGTTAATGCAGACGACTCCGTGACTGTAGGCGATGTGACGCACATAGGAACGCCCGGACTGAACGAATTGATCTTCAAGAGAATGCCCGACGAACTGATTTTTACGAAGACATACATAAAGATATTGATGACTACGTGCGCGCACAAACGCAATCATCTAGCCGCCAATCCTACAATAGGAAACAAAGGTTACAAATGGTGTCATATGATCGCTCCGTTTATAAAACGATCGCGAACGCGATCAGCCAGTGACGCGGCGGCGACGGCGATGGCGCCGGTGATGATGACGGGCACTGGTATCGTGCTACCATTGACGTCGCCACTACCATCACCACCTTCGAGGATGACAGATAACAAAACAGATTAACAGATAACAAAATAAATTATGTTCATTGAGACGACGCCAATGAATTGGTGAATCGTCTTCAGTTGTTCGACGCGTCGCGTCGAGTTGGCAACAATACTCATGATAACGAAATTATCTCAATATTGGAGGAGCTTCGTGAGGCCAGAATAATATAGTGAATTAATAATAATAATAATTTTTTTGTAAAATAACGCTCGATAGAATTATATTTTACGACGGCGCGCGCGCGATGGCGGTCAATAAGTTTAGAATGTCATTGAGAAGGCGTTACAACGACTGCGATTACGCGGAACAGTCGCGATTGCCGATAGAACTGTTGAAAAATTTCGTGCGCGAATTCGCGTTATTATCCTCGACGAATGCGGACGGTGAGAAGGAGAGAATTTATGATACAAAATCTCGCAGAATTCGTAATCTAGTCCAACCGAAGGATAATTCCGACGCTGCGCCTAGAGATTATATCGCGAACACCGTTCGCGCTGTCAAAAACGAAATCGAGACTACAATCGTCGATTCGTTCAAGATTTTTGCGCACGAAATCATTGAGAAAATAACGTCGCTTAATGCGGAATCGAGGTACAAGATACAGAAAGCGCATCAAAACATTGCCGAAAAAATATCGATACTATTGAAAGAAAAAATTGACACGTATCAGCAAGAGATACACAATTCTTTGTAGGAAAAGGTAAGAAATGATGACCTTATTCGAGAATTGAGGAACATCGACGCGAAAATTGCGGATATGAAGGCGAAAGACAACGTAAAAGGAATCGGTTAAAATGGACGAAGATATAAAAACGTTGAAGAGCGTTATGGATCACGTAATGTTGGGTATGAATTATTTAATGGAATAAAAAGTACAAAAATGATAAGTCTAGAAAAACGAAAACTCGCGGAAGAATTGCACACGCCCGCTCGAAGAAACTTTCCGCGACATCACGTCGTAGTGCGTGGTTACGACGATCTGTGGCAAGCCGATGTGTTGGAGATGCGTCCCTATGCTCGACAAAAGACACAAAAGGCACAATTATATTTTGACCGTAATCGACGTATTGAGTGAACATGCGTGGGCGTTACTGCTGAAAAGCAAGAACTGAGCGGAAGTAGCCGTGAAGTTGTCGGGGCTTGTGCGCGGCAAACGATGCCCGAAAAATTTGCAAACGGACGAAGGAAAGGAATTCTACAACGCCGATGTGCGAAACATGCTCATAAGACACGCCATAAATTACTATTCGACCTATTCGGTGATGAAAGCGTCCGCGGTGGAAAGATTCAATCGGACTTTCAAGAATAATATGTAGAAATTGTTTACGATCAACGGATCGTACAGATGGATCAATGCGTTGCCGCAACTGCTGTTGGATTACAACGCTCGGAGACATCGCACGATCGGCATGCGACCGATCGATGTGACGCGAAAAAACGCTCGGGTTCTTCTGACAACGGTCTACAGTAACGCAAAGATAGCTTCTCCCGGAAAGTTCAAGATCGACGATCCGGTGCGTGTCAACAAATTCAAAACAGTGTTCGAGAAAGGTTATACGCCCAATTGGTCCTCGGAAATCTTCAAAGTGGTCAAAGTGCAATGAACAAATTCGGTGACGTATCTGCTACAAGATTTTCGAGAAAATGCGATAAAAGGAGGATTCTACGAGCACGAGTTACAACAAACCACTCATCCCGATGTTTATCTCGTGGAAAAGGTGTTGCCCAAGCGCGGTGATCGCGTCTACGTGAAGTGGCTGGGTTTCGATGAATCGCACAATTCCTGGATTCACAAGTCGAACGTCTTGTGATGAATCGATTTCTTCTCCTCCTCCTCCTCCTCCTCCTCCTCCTTCCCCTCCGTTTTTTTTCTGTCGCGTCCCGCGTAACTGTATGGACTTTCATTCGCGTTGCAATCGTTGGTGTGAGCGGAGGAGGAGAAGGAGGAAAAGAAAGTATTACGATCGCAATAATAATAATAATGACAAGAGCACTTGTCTCTGTCGTTATCGCCAGTGTTGTGGTCGCGTTTCGCATTACCGCAGTCGTCACCGCCGCCGGAAGTATTGACGGAAAACTGACATTGCGACCTTTTGGCGATTATAACGACGATGACGTTGAGTTTGCGATTCGATATCTGCAAAAGTATGGTTATCTGCAAGAAAATGTGTTCGATTCGATTACGACCGACAATGTGGAGGAGAGGAAGATTGAGATGGAAGAACTTCTACGACAAACACTCGCTCTGTATCAGAAAATGTATCGAATCGCAAGCAAGGGGGAACTGAACAACATTACGCTAAATCTAATGAAAAAACCTCGATGTGGTCTCAAAGGTATCTCTAACGAAACGGTGAACTCGCCGATAACGACATGATCGACAAGATTTATCACGTGGAATTTTCATCTGGCCAGCGAGACTGTTTTGAAGACGACGAGAGCTGCTTTCGACGCGTGGGCCAAGAACTTTCGACGCGTGGGTCGTTAATTTTCGAACGCAATATTTCGCATCCTAACATCCTGCTGTTGTTTCGCGAGGGCTCTCACGTATTTGCACGACCGAACAGCGCCAAGTGTCTCACACCACTGGACGGACATGGCAGCGTGTTCGCTCACGCGAATTATCCCACCGGAAGTGTCGATCACGTTTTAGAGGTGCATATCGACAAAACGTAATCTTGGCACATAAAAATCAATAAAAATCCCTCAGAGAGATACAGTCTATTGTACATATTGATACACGAGATCGGCCACGCCCTAGGATTGCCGCACAGCGAACGCAAAGATTCGGTGATGTACGCGTTCGCGCCAGGACGATCCATTTTTCCGATCGGACTCAATCTGGAGGATACACTCAACATTCAGCAATTGTACGATGAAACATCGACAGCAACGACTATACGGCCATCGTCAATGGCGGCCCCCGCCATGAGAGAAAATTACAACTACGACGATGACGACAACGACGACGATAACGACGACGAAGACGAGACAGATCTATGCGCCTTACATCGTATAAATGTCCTAGTGATAATCAACAAACGAATATTTATCGCCAGTGGTCGTCGCGTATGGTCGGTCGATATGAATGACAGATCCTATCAAAAACCAATACTGATCACGGAATATTTGAAATTTCTTCCGGAAAATTACCGCTTTTTCGGCAACTTATCAAAAACCTTTGGGGGAGATCGTTCTGTTCGCCGACAATAGAATATACACGACCGAATTTTCCAATCAAAGATTGATAAAGGATCGGTCAATCACCAATTTCGGACTGCCAACGAACGCGAAGATCAACGTGGTGATAAACACTTACAGAGGACAGAGTTTTGTTATCTACAACAATTACGTAGTGGGCGAAATCGACGATTGTACCGCTACCAGAATGATCAGACACCATAATCTTCAGACGATATTTCCAGGATTACCTCAGGATATCTCTTCGGCCTTTCGTTATATCGACGGTCATCTGTACTTCTTCAGCAAGAAACAATACTATCGATACAACGAATTCAACGAAAGTATCGTCTCGGCTGGGAGCTTTGATTTCCAAACGATCGGAATAAATTGTCCGAAGAAGGGACTGTTGCAACAATTACGATCTCCTACAGCGCATCGTGTGGCTGACCGATGACAGTGATGATGGTGGATTCAACGGCGGCGATCTCACCGCGCGATTTCATCGTCGCCGCAATGGTGCGGTTTCTTTGGGCACACAAGTCCAAATTAAATGACATTTTTCTCTTTTGTAAATAAACGTTTATGTTGCATTTTCTGCCTACATATGTTTAACATATATGTATATACCAGGTGTAGAAGTATGAAACCGGAATTTTTTTATACAAATAAGACGTCTGTTGTTCGAAAGTGATAAATAATACTTTATTCAAAATAATTTCCACTGTTTTGAACACATTTTTCCCACCTCTCTGGCAGTTTATGAATGCCGTGCCAAAAAAACTTTTCATCTTTTGAAGCGAACCAGTTATCTAGCCATTTTTCCACATTTTCATACGAATCGAAGCGTTGGTTAGCGAGAGCGTGTCCTAGCGATGCGAACAGGTGATAATCGGACGGAGCCAAGTCTGGAGAATAAGCCGCATGCGGTAGTAATTCCCAACTGAACGACTCGATCGTTTCCTTGACCCGTTTTGCTGTATGTGATGGGGCATTATCATGGAGCAAAATGACATTGTGTTGCCTTTTTGCATATTCTGGTCGTTTTTTAGTCAATGTTCGATTTAAATCGATCATTTGTTGTTGGTAGCGATTAGTATTGACGGTTTGACCAGGTTTCAGCAGTTCATAGTTCATAGTTCATAGTTCATAGTTCTTCGTTCCTCACGTCAAAATCACCACTTTTGAATTTTTTAAACCACTCGAAACACTGAGATTTACCAAGAGCATATTCACCGTAAGCTTCGACAAGCATTCGATGTGATTCTGCAGCAGTTTTCTTTAAATGATAACAGAAAATCAATGCTGTCCGCAAATCATAGTTAGTAGGCTCGAAACGTGACATGTTTAAGGTTATACAAAAATATACTAGAGAATGAAAGTTGGGGTTATGTTTGTTGACAATATTCGTCAGCTGTTAGGAGAATATAATAGCGCGGCAGTAGCGGTCTTACGGTCACTAAACTGAACGCTGGCACCATTTATAGGGGAATTCCGGTTTCATACTTCTACACCTGGTATGTCTATTTTTTTCGCTACTTCTGAAAAAAATCAAAACACATAATTTCATATTTTATTTCATTTATTCTCTCTTTCTCTCCCTTTCTCTCTCTGTCTCTCTCTCTCTCTCTCTCTCTCTCTCTCTCTCTCTCTCTCTCTCTCTCATTGTATACTGCGACGCTACTCGCGAACGTAATTTCGCGAGCGACGGCAGACAGTCGCCTGTTAGCCGCGTCGACAAATTGCCGTCGGCTTCAGAACACGCCACTAACATACCCGCGAGAGTTGAGCGCCAGATGCGGAAAGGCCGCACCACCTCGATAAACGCGAGAGCCGATAATTATCACGAAAATCGCGCGTCCCGGAACCGTCGGGACCGGTAGCTCCTATGAGGTTAAAGTCGGAGACGGGATGGGTTAGGAGAAGGCGAAATCAACTTGACTTGATATTGATAATAGAAATTACGTTTATTAAAGGACTCTCGCACGTCCCGATAGTCGATACGCGATATGAGGTCGTAACGGCAACGCTCCTCGGAAGACCGTGCTGTTCGCGAAAACGCCACGCGAAGCCCGAGGACGACCTCCTCGGGCGAGCCTTTTCTTAACCGCGCGACCACTCCGCGGACGAGACACGATACGATACGAGTCGATACGCGACACAAATAAATTCTGAGCAGATGGTCAGTCTTACAGTATTCGGCGACGGCCCTTGAGTCGGCGGCGATGTCGGCGACGACGGCGGCGGCGATCCTCTCTCTCTCCTTGCGCTCTCTCTCTCGCCCTTCTCTCTCTCTTTCCTTGCGCTCTCCTTCGCCCTTCGCTCTCTCTCTCTCTCCCTGGTCTCTCGCTCCACTCTCGCTCTCCCTTCGCCTCGCTCTCTCGCTCTCTCTCCTCTCTCTCTCTCTCTCTCTCTCACTTCACTCTGTGCGGCACGCGTGACGGAAACAAAGGTCTGCTCGCGGCGGTAGTCGCGGTAAGACTGTCAGCTGATTTGCTCTGGGAGGATCACGTATCCTTGCGGATCCTCCCTCGTCGCTGCCCCTCTCGTCCTGTGGTGGTCGGTAGTCAAGAATCGGCAGATTTCGGTATCCTTGTCTCGAGACACTTTTCGTCTCGAGACACTGTTGTCATCGGGAATTCGTCTGTTGCCTCTTTCGGCTCTCCCGCTTTTTTCTGCCGGGTTTCTCACGACGGCTGCTTCGCTAAAAGTAAACACAGATGATCCGTCTAAGCGCGATACTGTGTTCTAACTACGGTAATTTCTCAGCGATAGAATATTCGCTATTGCTGAGCGCGCGATAATCCGCGATAAAATACTTTAATCACAAAAGTACGAGAGTGCGATTCACC
The DNA here is from genome assembly GCF_010583005.1 of Odontomachus brunneus. NCBI lineage: Eukaryota > Metazoa > Arthropoda > Insecta > Hymenoptera > Formicidae > Odontomachus > Odontomachus brunneus. The sequence goes on along the minus strand of NW_022639857.1, from coordinate 15,299 downwards.
TGATTAAGGGCTTCGCTAGTTGTCGTCCGCTGCGTCCTCGCTCCTCGATGTCCTCCGCTCCTCGTCCTGGTGGCCGAGGGACGCCGAGGGGCACAAAATTCGGGACGCGCCGACCTTTGCATCTGCTCCGCTCGCAAAAATCGCTTCTTCGCTTTGTTCTAAGACCTTCACAATAAACATTCGACGGAACGCGATATTTGGAAAGGTCTCGAAAAACCGTTAGCGACGCGACACGCGAAAAACATTCTCGCTAATTCGGTACGGGATTTTTGAGACGGGCGCCTCCACGGCTGCCACGTCACAATACATATTTTTAATCTTATCATTAATTGATTTCCTGTTTGTCCGCCGCCGCCGCCGCCGCTGCCTCCGTTGCATAATGTCCCCACGGCAGAGTTTCGTGCGAATCTCCGGGTATGACGTAACGCTTATCATTGTACGGATTCAACGCTAGCTTCAGCTCCGATATCGTGTAAACATTGTGGAGCATCGAATGCACGGCGGACTGACGCTTCGTCTGTTCTTTCGCATTCACCAGACACTCGACGTAATCGGGAAAAGTTATCTCGCGCGCAACCACATTCTTCTAGATGCCTTTGATTCTCTTCGTGTCGTCCCGACCCTTCACTCGATACGCGTACATCTTCGATTTCAGACCCACGAATTCGGTCATAATCGCGCCGTTGTTCTCGTCCTCCATCAATCCTGGCATTCTTTTGTTCTCGCGCGGCATATCGTGTGCATTGTCGGGAGGATAGTCGCTCGTATCGAATCTTGCGATATCGCGCTTCATCAGCTCGTAAGCGTTCTCGCACTTGAGATAATATACAAGACTGTCGGTGTCTGTGTACATGACCCTGCACTTGTCACCGCGCAACGGTTTCATAAAATCGTAATGAAATTCGTAGAGTCGCGTTTTCGATATCTCGAGCACGCACATGCCAATGTAGACGGGTTTCGTTATCTTGATCTCAAGTTTACGCAATTCCACGGCCATGGGGTCTTCTGAGAAAATGCTTCTGCTGCGAAAATTCGGTTTCGCGATCATCGTTTTGGCTCCGTATCTACCGTCCCAATGAGTCACCAATCGAATGTCCACGTGCTCGCGTACGTTCTCCATCGTCTTACCGAACACGGCGTTGTTCATGAGTTGTACATATTTTTCTCGAATTCGTTCGACGCGTTCTTCCGGAAGCTCATATTGAGCTCGATATAGCCGCGAAGCCACGGAGACTGCGAGAATCGTAAAACGTGATGAATCTTCGTCAATTGAATTCCCTGCCTCACGCACTGCTGCAAATTACGATAATGAATCACGTAGCGGCTCTTGTCGCGCAGAGTGGCGAGCAGTTTTTTACTTTTTGTTTTTTTCTCCCTTCCAGTGCACGGCGGTACCTCGTGCACGGGGTAAAACGGAAAATCCGCGTGGGAATCGTGCAAATCGCGCGGATAGGTGAGATCGACCTTGAGAACGTAGCCCGTCTCACCGTCAATCGATACGGACATTACGTCGAAACTCTCGATATCACCCTCGATCCATTCGAAATTTGCGTACGGTAACGGTTCGCACATCGTCCAACCATACAAATTATTCACGTCGTAATACATAAGATACGTCACCAGTTTCGTCGAATCGTATTTGGGTGTGAACACATTGTTAGCTCTCGCATACCTGCCCGAACATTGACTCAAACCACTGCGCACGTCGCGTTCCACAAACATCAGCATATCGATATCCGTCAACAATTCCATCCTCATGCCCGTGTACTTCAGCATCGCGTCCAACGTGTAGCCCGGCAGTGTGTAATAATACGCGGGATCCAATTCGTAACTCTCAATGCATTTCTCGCGAAAACTTTCAAACACATCCTCCAGAAGCAAAACATCCGTCTTGAGATAGAGATCGCTATATTGGCCGAGATCGTCGATGCGAAAGCGATTCCAGACCTCTCGCGCGTGTTCGAAATCGCTAACGGACACTGTCTCACCCGTCAGCGAGCTGTAGAAATCTTTGCGCGGCGGCAAAACGGTATCCCACAGTTTAAAAGGACTATTCACGTACTCGTAGGGAAAGACTCCCTTACGTGTGAGAAGCGCAAAATCCGCGTTGCTGAGATTCGAGAATTCCGAACGCATTTGGTCGCGCTCGAGATACGAGACCAATTTCTCCAGGTTCTCTCCGAGAAACTTGTACGAATCGACAATTTCATCACATTCTGCCACTTAGTCCCCTCCGACGCAAGCGGTACGTTTTTCGTGAACGATATATACGTTTCCTTTGTCATCGGTAGTAGTTCTACTCTACCCTCAAAAGCGTTCGTGATACGCTCGATAATGATATGCGCGTCGTAACCCGACAGATTGTAAAAGAACACCGGAATCACGAATGCGTTCCTGTAATTCAAATTGCACGTTGCGTGCGCGGGATCTCTGTAGCGTCCGGTAAGATGACAATGATCGCGCACACGCACATCGTCGACTCCAAAGGGCTGAACGCATATGTGACATCACGCTGCCGCATAATATTCGCATCATTCTGTATAGGTGAGCTCGCGCATCGCTCTGTTAGTGTTCATCAACGTTCGCACTTTTACGGTGAATTTCCTCAGTTCATCGACAAACCATGACACACAATCTTCGTCGCGGTGCGACCTGTACACGGATTCGAATCCTCGAATATCGGGAGCGCACCGTATGTAGAACCCCACGCTGTGTACACGATAATGCTGATAAGGGTAAGCTCTGGCGGTCTCGTCGTACGACTGCTTCTCTAGAATGCATTCCATATCGGCGTACACGACGAAGGGCAATTTTTCCTTTCTATTGCGATCATGAAAGAGCAACCACTTGTCCTTGTCATCGGGAAGAACAACGGCGCAGTCGTTTATTTTTCCATAATGGATCTCGTGACGTGACAATTTTTCCTCCGAAGGAAAATAATGCAGGCAGCTGAAAGAGAGAGAAAAATATTTTTATATCAACAAAAAAATTTGTTTATTATTTTCGCAAAAAAAGGACGACTTACCATTCGCAAATGTATTTCTTCCTTCCCGTCTTGTTGAACTGACCACCCAACAATCTCGACAGTTGCCTTATCAATACATAGTGTCCGATATCATTGTGCTGCTGCTGCTGCTGTTGGTTGTGTATATAGAGCAAATTAACGGGTTCTAGCTTGCTTGCTGTCGGTGAGACGCAACGGCACGATCCAGTTTCTCCCTCGCCCCTGTTGTTGTTCCCTCTCGGTGAACATGTTAAACGATATCTGATTCAGACGCTCGAATCGCGTTATATACTTGAGATCTATCAGAAAATGGATCCAGTCGATATTCAGCACCGCTGAATAGTGAGTATAGTCGATACTATTGTTACCACATCCACTCACGGGCTTGTACAGAGCAGCCATCACCGCCCACGCAAAACACGTCTCATCCGACGAATACACGTTCGTACATTTCTTGTCCTTTATCCATTTGGGGAGTATGGTTCAACAGCCAGCGTAAAATGGATTGCATTTGTTGATGTTCACCACGAGATTCGATATCCGTGACAGAATCCAGCCACTGCACGTTTCTGAAATTCCTCCAAAAAGTTCAAAATCTTCTCGATCACACTTTCGTCGTACTATTCCGCCAAATCGGTGGTCGGCAAAATCTGCACATTTCTCGTGGCAACGTTCTTGTACGCAACCTTCATCTGCGACACGAATTCTCCGATAAATACAACATTGATCTTGAGACAATCGTGTCTGGTGAGATTCTGTCCCACCTGCTCGAGCACTATGTCGCGCGCATCGTTCAGAAAAGTTCTCGGCTCGATGTAATTCACATTCGTTATTATACTCGTCGAAATTCTCCGCCTGAAGGCTGTCTCGATTTCCAGCCATTTCAACAGATTACGAGTATGCAATGTCGACGACGACGTACTCTGTCCCGCTCCCACCGACGATCTCGGTAAGATGGTTTCTCGCAATCGCTTTCTTGCTTCTCCCAATCACGCGATCGCGGAGTATACAGTTCCCGTTTTTGTCTTTCCTCCTCCTTCTCCTCTTCCACCACCCGCACATATCTCGTGCAGACGTTTCATTTTTCTCGCGCATTCTCTATCTCAGATGTTGAATTTGACAATCGTATTGACGTGATTCGCAACACGTAACAAGTGCTCGACTTCGTTGTTTTCGTCGACATCGTTGTCGTCGTCGTTTATTTTTTCTCTCTCTCACGCATTATGTCGTAACGAGAATGTAGCCACAGAGTCCGTCCCCGAAAGTTCGGAATCCGAAATTTTACTCTCTCCCGATATATTCGCGGACTTCGTCTGATATAATTTACCGCTTTTGTGCTGCCGTGAATTACCGTTTCCAGCCACAGACTCTCACGTCGAACACTTTCCATTCCGATCGCTCGACGCAAAAAATATGTTGACACGTTCCAACGAAAATCCTCTTTACTAGTTATCAACTCACAATTTAGACATATCGATGTTTCGAATCTATCGTCATCGTCGCTACTCTCAGACAATAGCACCAACGATTCGTAACAATATAGATCCGTCGTTATTTTTCTTTGCCAGCCAATTCCAGCACGCTCACGATATCGACACTGACCCTTCGCAGTACATTTTGCGAGATGTTATATACAAAATCGGCGAACAAGTGCAACGAAGATATCGCATCCTTCTTTATCTGACCGAGCGTGAGTTGGACGACGAAAGAAAAAAATAATACGCTCTGTGTTGCGACAGAAAGCGCGAGGGAGAAAGCGCGCGCGATGTCGCATCTGTACGATTTCGCGCATCTGAGAAAAATCGGCGAAAACCGCTGCGATACCGCGGTACTGCCGCGGCGACTGTGACCCCCTCGGGTTACTAACGCTCGCCCGACGCGCCTTACCATGCAACAACATTTCAAATTAATTGGTCGCGCACGATAATCGCGACCTTTGTCCTCATCTATGTTGATGGCACTCTATTAGCTAACAGAGATTAAGACTGTCGCGACCTTTGTCGCGCGCGCGCCGTGTCGCCGGTTGGCGCGTGCCCGATCGTGCAGATAGCGCTCAATCAGCCGACAGATTGAGACTTTTTTAAACAACCAACGCTCGGTTGGGGAGACGCACACACGCGCGCCATCTCCCTGACGCGTCGCGTCAACAGCGCTCAGTCGGTTTTGCAAATTGTTGTTGCTCTCGATCTGACCGACCGATTCTAATAAGCCCCGCCCCATTCTCCTGTTTGCGCTCAATTAATTGACCGATTAAGAATTTCAAAAATGCATACGCCTCCTGAGGAAGCGGGGATGTGCGGCTGCCGCTTGCCCCTGTGCCCCCGCGCCAATCGCTTGCGGTTTCCCAGCGTAGCTACGCGGGGCACTCCTTCCCGCCCCTCGTGGGACCTAGGTTTCAAATGTAGCTGATATGATCTACTAACAGTAAAGAACAAAGAGGTAAAAATGATTCTTGAAAACGTTAAAAAATAATAAAGAAACGGTTATCGAAACGATAATAGCTACCAAAATGGTAAAAACGATTACCGAAACGATGTATTCCGATATTTATATCAAAGGTACTGTCAGAAATATTCGTGTAAGATCTATCTCTTAAGCGTCACAATGCAGCATTTTTTGTGCTGACACATCGATTTGTGGTCGATAGTAAGATGCGCAGAAAAATGTGAAACAGGATATAATTACAAATGAACACGTGCGACAGTAAGATTTGCAGAAAATATGAAACAAGATACTATCATAGAAATATGCATCTTTTGCACGTTTTGAAACATATGAAATCATGAGTATTATATCAGTGCATAGTTTAGTCGAGGCCCAAGTAGCGACAGATACGAAACACAAGCAACAAATTGAAAGACAAAAATGGAGGAAAAATTAAGAAAGATATCGATGATACAGTTTTTGCGTGACAGAGAACTCGGTTTGCGAGGAATAAACAAACGCGGTGTGAAAGAAAATGTTGAAGTTCTCATGTTCTACTCTTTAAAAAGTTGGCCCTGTGACTTAGTACAAGAGCACGCCAATTAGATAGTGGAAGACGCACGTCGAATTATGACTCAGAATGCAAGTGAGATAAGCACTAAATTGAATGAGCTTATAATGCGTCCAGACATCAGAGTGCTGAACAACTATACATTCAATATTTCTATATAAACGTTCCAAGCAAGTAGCGGCAAGTTTATACGTACAGTGTTGTTCCATGACGTACATTTATATGATGATTTGTGGAATGCTAATATACAAATTTTTGAAGATAGAGCGGTACGATAAACATGAATTTTGTATATGTTATCGAGACAGATTTAAAGTGGCCAAAAGTAGATGAAATCATTTTGAACGATGAGTATTTGAATTACCACGATGTCAACGGTGTCCGTACGATATGTGGGATCTATTGATGAATTCAACGCATTAATTGACTGATTGAACGATTAATTGAGAAATTCTCAGTGCAATCTTAAGTATCACAATGCGACATTTTTTTCTGTGCTAATACATCAATGTGTGGATGCGGTTGACTGCAAGACGTCGTCAGACTGCATGTGTCACAGCGATAAGACGAGCAATATATGATATTACTATTATTAAGGAGCACGTGCTGATTTTGCACATCTGTTAGAGTAACCTTCTCCAAACGAGACATGTTTGTTAGAAAAAGATGGTGATGGACCATATAAATGTCACCCAGGAGTCGACAATTAGTCAAAGTTTGAGTCGCAAGAGACATGTAAAGAATAAAAAAATGTTAAATAATATGGAGTACCGCAGACCCACATATGTGTGAGGAGGAGAAGGAGATTTTAATACAAAGCGCTCCACGTAAGTTTCATTTTTTTGCAAAAATAGATTGTATAATAAACCTGATATTTTATATTTTTTAAAATAATAATTAACCTAATTTTAACTATTTTGTTTGAAGAAAAAATATTACAGACAGCGACGAGGAGCATGAAAATATTGAATTTATAGATATCGCTGACAGCAGTGAAGAGGAGGAAGTGGAAATGAAGGCTGCTGATGAGACGGAGGCTATCAATGAGATGGAGGAGTGCGATGAAGAGGAAGAGGAGGAGGATAAAATAATTATAATCAATCACGGCGATATTGAAATAGTCATTAATTTATATTGACATATTCATTATTATTATTATTATCATTATTG
>NW_022639857.1:7673-8120 GCF_010583005.1 Odontomachus brunneus | reverse complement strand
ACGGTTTAATAATATATTGGGAATACAAATAAGTTTCCGCCGTTTGACAAAAGATGACCCCACCAGTAAGTTATGGTTGAAATTGTCAGATGTAAAACGTCATATCGTAAGGTTGGACATCTGACAACACCATAACCTTGAAATATTAGCGATTTTGTATCAGCATCACATAATTTTTTTCGTGCGAAAATGTCGAGTTTTGAGCCGAAAAAGCGTCATTTGTGGGAACTTTTGATTTACTTCTTTAATTTGAAAAAATCTACAGCTGAAGTGCATCGATTGCTTGTAGAAGCATATGGTGAGGCTGCTTTAAGTGAGAGAAGTTGTCGTGAGTGGTTTCAAAAGTTTAAGAACGGTGAGTTTGATATCGAAGACAAAGAACGTAGCGAAAGGTCGAAAGTGTACGAAGACGCGGAATTGGAAGCATTATTGGAGGAAGATTCGTGC
>NW_022639857.1:219-7537 GCF_010583005.1 Odontomachus brunneus | reverse complement strand
TTGCCAGGCATAAACGAAAGGGTTTTTTTGCATCGTATAGTCACTGGTGATGAAAAATGGATCCACTACGATAACCCAAAGAAGAGGAAATCATGGGGACCACGTGGCCATGCTTCAACATCGACAGCCAAGCCGAATATTCATGAAAAAAAAACTCATGTTGTGTATTTGGTGGGATCAGCTTGGTGTCGTGTATTATGAGTTGCTCAAACCAACCGAAACCATTACTGGGGCTCTCTACCGAACACAATTGATGAGATTGAGCCGAGCACTTAAGAAAAAACGAGCCCACTACTACTCCAGACACGACAAAATTATTCTCCTCCATGATAATGCTCGTCCACATGTTGCGGCGCCGGTCAAAACCTACTTGGAAACACTCAATTGGGAAGTTTTACCCCACGCGCCGTATTCACCAGACATTGCTCCCTCTGACTATCACTTGTTTTGATCGATGACGCACGGCCTGTTTGAGCAGCACTTCACATCATATGAAGATACCAAAAGTTGGGTCGATTCGTGGATAGCCTCAAAAGATGAAGTGTTCTTTCGACGCGATATCCGTATGCTGTCAGAAAGATAAGAAAAAGTAGTGGCTAGCGATGGACAATACTTTGAATAAAACATAAGGTACAATTCTTTCACAATAAATGCCCAATTTTTTATAAAAAAACTGCGGAGACTTATTTGTACAATACTATTATTCTTATTATTAAATAATATAATGGATAAATGTAACAAATATTATAAAAATATATTGTGCATATTAAAGGTTAAACAATTCTTTCTGACGCTGATACCACCACCAATTAAATATTTTTAGTACATTTTATAACACACAATGTTTTGAATGATTATTATACCGTAAAATATTGGTTGCATCCAGTTTGTCCAATGAGGCCATGTCCTAGTAATCCGCATCCAGAGTCTCAATGATCATCTTGCCCCTTATATCATCTTCGAGAATATTCACCCGTCACTCTCGCTTCTGGTATCCCTTGACGTAGGTAAGTTTGGATTCTTCGCTAGTTTCCCTGACCACAGCGTCTGTGATCAAACGATTCGCTCTGTTGTGGGGACGATTCGATCCTTCTACTGTAGACCATAATGATTAACCGTCAACGTATTTCGATGAAACGTTGCTTTCGATTTGTCAGCTCTCGTGAGAAGATGCCACAGCATAGGACTCATAAAGACATAATGGGAGAGAACAGTTCCATTCCTAATTATCGTTATCCCTTTTACGATAAATCTCATTCCAACCGTGAATCCTTGCAGGTCCACCAATATAGGCACATTCATTTTTATGTGATTTTATGCAAAATGTTGGTCAGAGAACTGTACTCCACAATGCAATCGTGCAGAATGAGGCAGTAAGCTGCGGTATCCATCGGTATATTTTCCTTGCAGTCGAATTCAATTCTCACGTCGACGGTGGCGCTCTTGATAGATTTGTTTTGTCGCGAGCAATCGATAACCGGACAATGAGTAAGAAATTGTGTGGGATCGAACAACACATTGCCGTCAAATCCATTATATGATTTACGGAAACGCGTGTACGTATCGTACAGAACGGTTTACCTCTATTCATCGTAATTCATTTTCATATCGTTGTACGGTAAAATTGTGAGTTGAGATAGAGTTTCACGTTAGTTAGCTTACAGTGGTCGAATATGGCAACATTATTAGTGAGAGAATTCTTTCGACCAGTCTGCAGAGCAAAGATCACGTAACGCGTCTTCTCCAGCTGAATCGCGGTCTTGACAGCCTACGAATACTTGGTCGTGCTTTGTAGGAGTGGAAATTTGCACAAATCACACGAGCGAAAATTCATGCTCAAATATCGCCCGCTTTCCAGAGCTCGTGGCATAGACAGTCTGTTTACATCTTTCAGCATAACGTGAGACATTTGTTATTGTATTTTGAACAAATCAATCTTTGGATCAGAGTTTGCACGTCCCACCACGCAATTGTAGTCGTTGCGTGATCGTATCAAGATCAATGCGTATCGAGCGTTGATTACGATCCGTTCGTAGTCCTCACATAAGCCTAGCAATGTGTTGAGCGGGACATAATAATTAAAGTATCTCGCAAGCATGTTCCTCAGAAGATTTTAACCGGCGTTCCCTAATAATAAATTTTTGTAACGAGTACATAGTGATACATAGTGTTTGAGCGTGCTCGTTACTCCAACGTTTCTGCAGCGGTCAATCTCCACATTATTGAGTTTGTACTGTATTTCATCGAACAGGAAAGCCGTGCAATTTTTTGTCAACGTCTCAACTGCCTTGTTACTGCCTTCTATTTTCGTTTGCATAAACTTGCCCTCGATATAGAGAAAACTCTCACATGGTAACGTATAACAAATCCTGCTGTTGTATCGGTATTCGTATCTCGTCACTGTGTCCAAAAGATATATTGGTGTACGGATTGTACGTATGAGTCTCGATCTTGACGATGCAATCGTCAAAGATGGGCTCACTCCCAATGTTTAAAATGTCGATCATCTTTATGTATTTTTTCGCACGATGAATCCCAAACATCTTAGAAATGCAATGTTGGCTGCGCTAAATTTCTTATTTTTCTTAATGCAGTCATTTATAATCGTTCTCTTGATAGGAGAAATGTTCACACGTATTTAGTTTGACTCGTTTCGTTCAATACGAGCATCTCAGGTGTCCCATCGCCGCCGCTGCACGTGCAATCTGACGATTATCTCTTCTCCGCGGAAATCAAGCAACCGACCGTGTTGATCCACAACACGTATCGTGAAATCTGATACGCTCCGTGCAAAGATCGGAAGATAAAATAAAATCGGAAGATCTGTGCTGGCGTTTCCGATATTTTATATCCTGATGGTACATTAGGCGAAAACTCGTGTATGGTGTGCGCACATCTGTCGTTGCTGTACGCACCGGTGGTCACATTACATTCAACGCGAATAATATTCACATCTGTAATGTTGATTGCCACGTTCGATTCGTGCCATTCGCGGCTGTAAAATGCGATCTGAGGAAAATCTCAGTAACGATGCAATGGTATTTAGTTTGTTAAAATTTATCCGGTAAACACCTTTGATCTCAAACTTCATTGTATTCTCATTGGCGCGAATAACTATGAAATCATCATCATTATTGGTAGTGATCGATTTAATGGTTTCCAACATCGCACGTTTTAGGTGCCGGTATATGGCATACAATTCGTACGATCGCTCAGGAATTACAGTTTCCTTGTCGTCCTCATCAAAGTAATATTTATTATTCGACGCATTTACATTCGGCATCGTGTTATAGATTTTAAAGGCTGTCAAACCGATTTCGTAATCGCCATCACTCAAATCTATGGCTGGAAAGTAGTTTCCCGCGAGAATGCTACTCTTGCTGGTAAGTGTAAATGTCAGCGACATCTTCGTCAGATACCAAAACGATTACTGGACACCGATCGCAGAACGTTGCATCTTAAATCGGTTGTTAACTATCTGCATGAAACGTAGACACAGTTGTCCGCAAATGCTCTGATTGTAACGTTGATAAGACGTACAATTGTACTCAATCGTATTTTCGAGATATCGCACCAATTCGCTGTGTGGTCGAAGATTACCAAAACTATCGAAATATATCACGCGATCGCCTCTTTTCGCGTATGCTATCAATAGAGTACCGAGCCCCACGACGTCATCCAAATTTACGATACCGCTCTCGTTTACGCGTGGCGATGTAGGCAGTACGTTGCGCATGAAAATGCCCCTGAAGAACGGAATACGCATACGTTTGACCAATTGTTCCAATTATACATTGATCGTGGCGCCCGTAGGCATTGTTAGCACTTTTTCCTCTCATAACACCTTTTCCTCGTTTTAATAGGGTGAGATAAATTCCACGATCATCCATGGTGCAATTATGACGTTGCATCTCTTACAGCGGACGCTGCATAACCTTGGTATCGTTTACCGCCTTTATGACCCCTGCCGCTCCACAAACTAGCGATCCAAGCGCTCCCAGCAGCGGGAAAATAGGCAGGATTCCACCTTATTTTGCTATTGGAAGTATTCAATTTCGTAATATTTTCTTCTTCGAATTGCTTTGCTTCTTCTTCATACCCATTCCGATTTTTATCTTAGCCTTCATAACTGCCCAAACGGCTGTAGCGGCGGCTCTCTCACCGAGAGTGAAATCTCTCGCGACTATACGTTCTCGCGCCTTGTCAGCGAGTACGTTATTTGCTACGTGACATCCGACAAGATCGTTGCTTCGAGAATACACGATATCGTGCTCGCGACACGTCACATCCAACGGATTGATATCTCGATCACCTCTGGTCAATCGTGTCCGCAAGCGTGTACCCGGACCGCAAAACTAATAGTCGGGGATATGCAGTTCAATAGGAACCGCGTTAATAGCACTATTTAACAGACTGTTGCGATTTTTACTCTCTTCGACGATACTCACCACAATCTCTCATGAACGGTGCTGGACCGTCGATGTGCGTTTGCTGCCACGGACGATTACAATGTTCCAGGCACCGACGATACTGTCGAACCTCCGTATCGGTCTTTATATGATCCGGGGATGTGCTTCGAAAACGCAATAGAACAACCTTCGCGCAATAGAACAACCTTCGATATATATTTCAATTGTTCGGAGGTTAGCTCATGAATATCACGAGTATCCAATAGTGGGAAAAACATTTTGAAGACTGAACGTATTGGATTCGACGCACCTTATAAATAGTGCTAATGAAGCATTTTCAAGCAATATGCGGTTCATACGACAACCGACACCGATACGCGTGACAAATTTCGATGATAAAATATGAGTTGCGTCCAAAAATGTCATACGTAAGCAGGGCCACTTGCTACCGATTACCATACGCGGTATTGTATGTGGCCCCTCGAATTGTGGTAAGACGAATGTGTTGGTAAGCCTGCTGGAGAGCCGACATGATCTGCGTTTCAAGAAACTATACGTGTAATTGAAATTACTGCAACAGCCGAAATATCACTACTTGGGAATTTGTTTATGTCAATAAACAAAATTGGCTTTTTACATTTTCCAATAACATCAATGTCGTTCCGCCCAGCGAAGCGCTGCCAAAATTCAATTTTTTTTTTAACGAAGTGGTGACAAGCAAAATAAGTGTGATAAGAGAATCCTTTGCTATGGGTCGTCACTCGAACGTCGACTGTTTCTATCTCTGTCAGTCGTACGTAAATATACCCAAATATCTTATACGGGATAATGGGAATCTGCTGATTCTCGTTAAGCAGGATGGTATCAATCTGAAACATGTGTACAAAAATCACGTAAACACTGACATGACGTACGAAGATTTTTGTGCTCTGTGTCGCGAATGTTGGCAGCTAAAATATGGTTTCGTAGTGATTGACAAGGACAATTCTATGATCAATGGACGATATCGGCGGGGATTCAACGATTTTGCAATACCGTAACGTGACCATTTGTCGTTTGTGCATCAACGAGGAAACGTCTAACACATCGTAATGGCGATATTTGTTGAGGGTTACACAGATATTAGCGTCCCAGATTAAAGATGGCGAGAAGATGGCGAAGGAAATTGCGAAAACAAGCAAATCGATTTGTAAGAAATATCGAGCTTTGAAAACCGGTAAGATAGCGGAAGATACTATGTTGGAAAGATACTTTCGACTTGTTATCGAGCAGATTGTTGAACACATCACTAACGTGAAACTTGACGTATCGACCATACTGGGAAATGACACGTTATCGATCGAAGAGGAGAAAACAAAGCGCAGAGTCAAACGCTTACTTGTCGCCTCTACACCGATTTACCCGAAGCGGGAAAATTTAAATGTCATGACGGATTCTCCTACGGTAACCTCCACGTCAACAGACAACTTGCGTCGTAAAAATTGCGTGAAATACCTCTACCGCGCGTTACTCTGACCACCGATAATGAAGATGTTTTCGAGACCACTGGCGATCCACTCGTATCGATAAGACTTGAGTTGCAAACGTTCGAGGAACAGAAAACTTTGCGCACCTATTTTAGTCAACTGGGGCAAAAATATGTGGGAGCAGACTTAAGCAGACACAAACCTACCACCATAGACTACGTGTACGGTATGTATTTTAGCAGTGACGGGACGAAGCTCGGCGATAAAAGTTTCCATGTGGATATTGATGATATTATAATTCAAGTAGCACACAAAGCTTTAAAACAGCTTTGACAACGTTGTCGCAGCTAAAACCGCAGCATTTTAGTCCAGCACAGCTACTGCCGCAACATAATTATGATGTTTTGACAACGTTGTAGCAGCAAAAGTGGGACACTATTTTCAGGTTTGGAAAACGTTGTAGTAGCCATTTGGCTGTACAACTATTTTGCTGTAAAGAGGTTGTCATAACTTCTTTACAGCAAAATAGCTGTGCAGCAAAATGGCTGCGACAACGTTATGACAACCTTTTTACAGCAAAATAGCTGTACAGCCAAATGCCTGCGACAATGTTTTCCAAACCTGAAAATAGTGTCCTACTTTTGCTGCTACAACGTTGTTAAAACGTCATAATGATGTTGCGGCAGTAACTGTTGTTATAATCGTTAGTATTATTTTTAGCGTTGCCGAAACGTTTCTTAAGAAACCGCTTCGACAGCGCTTCAACATTATTATGATTATGCAAGTGCTACGCTAAGCGTCGCCTTGGAAATATTGGATGTACAACTTAGTTCGGTCCGTTTTCAAAAGATGGCTCTAGATGCTATAAATGGTTGACGGCGACAGCTGATTTTTGCTATATCGTGAAGTGTCAACATCTGTCAACCAAATATTGTTTACAAGCCTTTGAGTTTTGCACAACAAGTTTAATTTTTACTGCGTTGAAAATGTCGAGTTTCGTTCCAAATAAGCACCATTTGCGGGAAGTTTTGATTTTCTGTTTCAATTGGAGGAAAAGTGCAGCTGAAGCGCATCGAATGCTTGTGGAAGTTTATGGTGAGTAGGTATTATAGGCCGGTTCTAACCCATGGTCCTCCGAGGGGGGGTGAGGGGCGGGGGGTACCACGGGCGAGGGGGTATGACGTCACGGGGGAGGGGTAGTATGTCACGGGAGAGGGGTAGTATGACGCCATCGCGGGGGGGGGTATGACGTCACCGCGGGGGTTATCATCGGTCGGTAATTGGGGGGGGCATGTTACCGACGGTCGGTAATTTTACCGATATTATATAACATTTAATTTTTTACCAACATATAATTTTTACCAACATATAATTACCGATAATACCAACGATCGTTAATTTATTACCGATATTATATACCAACATTTAATTTTTTACCAACAT
>NW_022639857.1:0-209 GCF_010583005.1 Odontomachus brunneus | reverse complement strand
CATAATATCGATGATCGGTAATTACCGATATAATTTTTTCTATCTGCTTTCGATAGATCATTTTACCGATCTGCGGCGGTTTTCGCCGCGGTTTCCGTGACGGATTTTGCGGCGGTTTTTTGCGGCGGATTTTGCGGTGGTTTTTTGCGGCGGTTTTCGGGGCGCCCGCGCCGCCCGCATCGCTTGCGTCGCCCGCGCCGCCCCGCGCC
>NW_022639856.1:70137-72684 GCF_010583005.1 Odontomachus brunneus | reverse complement strand
ATTATATAATTTTTTCTATCTGTTTTCGATAGATCATTTTATCGATCTGTGGCGGATTTTTCGCGGCCGTTTTTCGCGACGGATTTTGCGGCGGTTTCCCCGGCGGTTCTGCGCCGCCCGCACCGCCCGCGCCGCTCACGTATTTCGCAGCGTGATTTTTTTTTTAGTCACAGTTGCAAACACTAATATTTTGCAAACGTATGCATTCGACAATTAGATGCGCAAGAAAAAGAATGTGACACATGATATTCTTATTACTAATGAGCACGTACACTGTGTACCCGCGCCAAGATTTTGCAAGCGTTTGCATGTTATATATCATGGAAAATATATTATGTAATAAAGCGGTAAAGAACAGCTACAGAAACGGTAACAACGGTAAGAAACGCTAAAGAACGGTAAAAAAAACGGTTAAGAACGGTAAAAAAAACGTTAAATAAAAACGGTTTAGAAACGGTGAAGAACGGTAAAAAAAAATCGGTAAATAAAAACGGTTAAGAAACGGTAAATAAAAACGATAATGAAACGGTAAAGAAGGTAAAAAAAATGGTTAATAAAAACAGTTTAGAAACGGTAAAAACGGTTAAGAAACGGTAAAGAACGGTAAAGAAACGGTAAAGAACGGTAAAAAAAACGGTAATGAAACGGTAAAGAATGGTAAAAAACGGTTAAGAAACGGTGAAGAACGGTAAAAAAATGGTAATTGTTCGAGATTCGACCGAGACGGATGGTTGTCGTTACCTCGATAACCACTCGTCTCGAAACATTCTCGAGGAGTACGGCTGTCGATGATTACAATCTGTAACAACATCGACTTTGTTCGCCCTCTCGCGTATTTTGGTAGCGCGTGAGAATCACGTGCGATCGCGTCGTCGCGAGGTCAGCGAGCCGCCTGCTCGTAACGCGGAGCCGAGCAGTTGCTATGGCAACGATCAGCCAAAACACAGATTCCGCGAATCGGCGGGCGGCACACGCCGCGAGATGCTCGCACGATGAATTGAAAAAGCCTCAGCTCCGACGTAGACTCGCGCTAGTCGCGAGTCGTCAAACCGTTTTTCCGCTTCCTGTGGTCCAATCCGCTCGCTCCAGAGCATACTAAAAGAAGCCTATAAGTACGACCACGTACCTCGGTCAGTAGCTTTTCGCGTAGAACGTTTTCACGGCGGGTTCGTGCTAACGTCTCGCGAGCGGTTTTCGCTCTACCAGGCTCAGCCTGCGGTCGCCGGTCTCTCAGCCTCAAGTTCGTTGTGGAGTTGATTCCTCGCGAATTCTCCGGATCGCTCATCGTTGAGTTCGTGGACCGATTCGCTCAGCATTCGTTGTTTCCTTACTGAGATTCGTTCACCGGCTTTGCCGGCGCAACGAGTCCATCGTTGCTCTCATCGCGACGATCGCCGAATCCTCTCTCGTGCGGTCGGTCTCTCCATTCGCGGTGCGAACCGACATCGACGTCCGCGTAAGAAAATACGTGTGGAAGAGCCGCGCCGCGATATTCCGGTCGCTCAATTGTGCGTGCGCTGGTGATCTCTCATTCTCGGTTAAGCCGACGCTCCTCTCGTAGCGCGACGTCGCGCTCTTCGTGCGCGCATTGCTTCGCTCTCTCGGCTCTCGGTGTATCGTCACGCGTACTAGCTCGGTGTATCGTCTGGCGTACTAGTTCGACGCCGGAGTTGGACCCGAGGAGGTAGTGCGGTTCTTCCGCGAGGCTTTCGTTTCCTCGAGCTCGTCGGCGATCAAGCTCGGATCGCCCTGAGCTCGCTGCCGTCGGCCGCGACTTCTGACGGCTCGCGCTCCGTGCAGCACCAGTGTACTCGCGCGCCTCGCCCGCACGCGACGGCCGCGCGTTCCGACGGCACACGCTCCGATATCTCATGTGCAAACCTTGTAATTGTGCATCGTCTAGACAGTGCAAACCCGACGATCTCGCTCGCGCTCGCGCAATCGAGTCCGAGGCCTCGCGACTCAAGATTTCCGACGGACGCGTCAAGATTTCCGTCGCGTGAATATCGACGAGATATTCATCAAGATTTCCGTCGCGTTCAGAACGGCCTCACGTTGAAGATTTCCGTCCGCCGCTCCGTCGCGAGATCGAGGGATTCAGTGGAATTTCTGTTTTCAATAAAACCTGTGCCGCACTGCAACCGCAATTGTGAAGTCTCTTTCTCACCACTGCCGATCCTACTCCCACGCACGACGCCGGTGCCTCGCACGAGGCAATTACCGGCGCTTTTCGTGTCGGCTCTCGGCCAATCGAGGTCGAGCCGGATACAGTAATGAAATGGTAAAGAACGGTGAAGAAACGGTAAAGAAATTAATATCATAGCATATCGCGCGATGTAGTTCCGTGTAATTTGAATCATCAAATGCAGATGTGCAGACAGTTATGTGTAAAATCAATGGTCATACAAAAATGTGTTATACAGGGTGAGTCATTTTAGTCTATGGATCCGAATATCTTCCAAATTACGGTATCTACAAAAAAATGGTTTAGATAAAAGTTGACCAGGACAGAGGGGGTCATTCAATTGTACCATTGGTTTTGACCTT
>NW_022639856.1:65403-68775 GCF_010583005.1 Odontomachus brunneus | reverse complement strand
TGATCGACATTTCGATGCGAACAACGCGTATCATCGATGTGCGATTCAATTTATAACAAGGCCCGCCTCGCGAAGTTTCTCGATAATGAATAGAATTTCATTGTCGTGAGCGTTATTGCAAGCTTGTCGTGAAGCTTCTGCAGACCATTCACCAGCTCATTGTGATCATCCCAGTGAACGTAGTCGATCGCATTGTCGTATCATGGCACGCGGTGTGGCTTAACATCTGCCCACCATGTTGATCGATGTATCAATTATAAAGAAGCCAATTATATTTTAGATTTGAACTCACTGTTACTCAATATGGATTGCAGCGCGTTGTAATTGCGCCGGTGACCATTCGTTGCCAGTAATACTTTAATTAATACACCAGTAATATACTTTTGTATTTTTGTTTATCGGCCTCGGTGTAGACGGCATCGTCGGGAATTCTCTTGAAAATCAGCTCGTATAGACCAGGTGTTTCCGCGTACTTTACACCACCAATGATTATATTATCGTTAATATCCATGTCGAAACTTTTATCGCCAAGCTTCATTCTATCACTGCTAAAATGCTCACCGTACACGTAATCTATGGTGGTATGTTTGTCGCTGCTTAAAACTGCTCCCATGTATTTTTTCCCCAGTGGACCAAAATGGATGCGCAAAGTTTCCTGTCCCTCAGAAGTAGATATGCTAGGCGGGTTCTAACCCAGGTCTTCTGAGAGGGGTGAGGGGCGGAGGGTACCGCGGGCGGGGGGTATGCCGTCATGGAGGAATATGACGTCACCGGGGGCATGACGTCACGGAGGGATATGACGTCACCGCGGGCGGAGGGGCTATGACGTCACGGAGGGGGTATGACATCATCGCGGAGGGGTTATCAGCGGTCGGTAATTGGGAGGGAGCATACCGATGTTACCGACGGTCGGTAATTTTTACCGATATTACATAACATTTAATTACATAATTTTTTCCAACATATAATTACACAATACCGATAGTACCGACGATCGGTAATTTATTACCGATATTATATACTAAAATTTAATTACTTAATTTTTTACCAACATATATTTACATAATTTTTATCAGCATATTTACATAATACCAACGATCGGTAATTTATTACCGATATTATATACCAACATTTAATTACTTAATTTTTACCAACATATATATGTATATATATATATATATATATATATATATATATATATTTATATAATTTTTACTGTCATATTTGCATAATACTGATGATCGGTAATTACCGATATTATATAATTTTTTCTATCTGTTTTCGATAGATCATTTTATCGATCTGTGGCGGATTTTTCGCG
Organism: Odontomachus brunneus; assembly: GCF_010583005.1. Classification (NCBI taxonomy): domain Eukaryota; kingdom Metazoa; phylum Arthropoda; class Insecta; order Hymenoptera; family Formicidae; genus Odontomachus; species Odontomachus brunneus. The sequence goes on along the minus strand of NW_022639856.1, from coordinate 67,454 downwards.
GCCGTTTTTCGCGACGGATTTTGCGGCGGTTTCCCCGGCGGTTCTGCGCCGCCCGCACCGCCCGCGCCGCTCACGTATTTCGCAGCGTGATTTTTTTTTTAGTCACAGTTGCAAACACTAATATTTTGCAAACGTATGCATTCGACAATTAGATGCGCAAGAAAAAGAATGTGACACATGATATTCTTATTACTAATGAGCACGTACACTGTGTACCCGCGCCAAGATTTTGCAAGCGTTTGCATGTTATATATCATGGAAAATATATTATGTAATAAAGCGGTAAAGAACAGCTACAGAAACGGTAACAACGGTAAGAAACGCTAAAGAACGGTAAAAAAAACGGTTAAGAACGGTAAAAAAAACGTTAAATAAAAACGGTTTAGAAACGGTGAAGAACGGTAAAAAAAAATCGGTAAATAAAAACGGTTAAGAAACGGTAAATAAAAACGATAATGAAACGGTAAAGAAGGTAAAAAAAATGGTTAATAAAAACAGTTTAGAAACGGTAAAAACGGTTAAGAAACGGTAAAGAACGGTAAAGAAACGGTAAAGAACGGTAAAAAAAACGGTAATGAAACGGTAAAGAATGGTAAAAAACGGTTAAGAAACGGTGAAGAACGGTAAAAAAATGGTAATTGTTCGAGATTCGACCGAGACGGATGGTTGTCGTTACCTCGATAACCACTCGTCTCGAAACATTCTCGAGGAGTACGGCTGTCGATGATTACAATCTGTAACAACATCGACTTTGTTCGCCCTCTCGCGTATTTTGGTAGCGCGTGAGAATCACGTGCGATCGCGTCGTCGCGAGGTCAGCGAGCCGCCTGCTCGTAACGCGGAGCCGAGCAGTTGCTATGGCAACGATCAGCCAAAACACAGATTCCGCGAATCGGCGGGCGGCACACGCCGCGAGATGCTCGCACGATGAATTGAAAAAGCCTCAGCTCCGACGTAGACTCGCGCTAGTCGCGAGTCGTCAAACCGTTTTTCCGCTTCCTGTGGTCCAATCCGCTCGCTCCAGAGCATACTAAAAGAAGCCTATAAGTACGACCACGTACCTCGGTCAGTAGCTTTTCGCGTAGAACGTTTTCACGGCGGGTTCGTGCTAACGTCTCGCGAGCGGTTTTCGCTCTACCAGGCTCAGCCTGCGGTCGCCGGTCTCTCAGCCTCAAGTTCGTTGTGGAGTTGATTCCTCGCGAATTCTCCGGATCGCTCATCGTTGAGTTCGTGGACCGATTCGCTCAGCATTCGTTGTTTCCTTACTGAGATTCGTTCACCGGCTTTGCCGGCGCAACGAGTCCATCGTTGCTCTCATCGCGACGATCGCCGAATCCTCTCTCGTGCGGTCGGTCTCTCCATTCGCGGTGCGAACCGACATCGACGTCCGCGTAAGAAAATACGTGTGGAAGAGCCGCGCCGCGATATTCCGGTCGCTCAATTGTGCGTGCGCTGGTGATCTCTCATTCTCGGTTAAGCCGACGCTCCTCTCGTAGCGCGACGTCGCGCTCTTCGTGCGCGCATTGCTTCGCTCTCTCGGCTCTCGGTGTATCGTCACGCGTACTAGCTCGGTGTATCGTCTGGCGTACTAGTTCGACGCCGGAGTTGGACCCGAGGAGGTAGTGCGGTTCTTCCGCGAGGCTTTCGTTTCCTCGAGCTCGTCGGCGATCAAGCTCGGATCGCCCTGAGCTCGCTGCCGTCGGCCGCGACTTCTGACGGCTCGCGCTCCGTGCAGCACCAGTGTACTCGCGCGCCTCGCCCGCACGCGACGGCCGCGCGTTCCGACGGCACACGCTCCGATATCTCATGTGCAAACCTTGTAATTGTGCATCGTCTAGACAGTGCAAACCCGACGATCTCGCTCGCGCTCGCGCAATCGAGTCCGAGGCCTCGCGACTCAAGATTTCCGACGGACGCGTCAAGATTTCCGTCGCGTGAATATCGACGAGATATTCATCAAGATTTCCGTCGCGTTCAGAACGGCCTCACGTTGAAGATTTCCGTCCGCCGCTCCGTCGCGAGATCGAGGGATTCAGTGGAATTTCTGTTTT
>NW_022639856.1:65012-65393 GCF_010583005.1 Odontomachus brunneus | reverse complement strand
TTTGGAAGATATTCGGATCCATAAACTAAAATGACTCACCCTGTATATATTTTTATTACACTACAGGAGGTAGTTAAGAATATATATGCGGTATGTGATTTTATTAAAACTAGATGTTACAAAACATGTTTCAAAGCGTAATGTACAAAGTCGGGTAAAGCACAAGCCAATAGTTCGCAATCAACCAACGAGTCGCAATCAAAATCCTCGTTATCACGTATCACTTTAACAGCATAATCCCAATCAATGGTTTTTGACTTGTAACATACGCCGGTGATGTTATTCTGTTGTAAAATCTTTACAAACCTTTTAAACTTTGTGTTAACAAAATATGTATTTTCACAAAGCCATCCATACATATGGTCAATACATTGTTTATAG
>NW_022639856.1:63869-65002 GCF_010583005.1 Odontomachus brunneus | reverse complement strand
AAATACGTGTGGAAGAGCCGCGCCGCGATATTCCGGTCGCTCAATTGTGCGTGCGCTGGTGATCTCTCATTCTCGGTTAAGCCGACGCTCCTCTCGTAGCGCGACGTCGCGCTCTTCGTGCGCGCATTGCTTCGCTCTCTCGGCTCTCGGTGTATCGTCACGCGTACTAGCTCGGTGTATCGTCTGGCGTACTAGTTCGACGCCGGAGTTGGACCCGAGGAGGTAGTGCGGTTCTTCCGCGAGGCTTTCGTTTCCTCGAGCTCGTCGGCGATCAAGCTCGGATCGCCCTGAGCTCGCTGCCGTCGGCCGCGACTTCTGACGGCTCGCGCTCCGTGCAGCACCAGTGTACTCGCGCGCCTCGCCCGCACGCGACGGCCGCGCGTTCCGACGGCACACGCTCCGATATCTCATGTGCAAACCTTGTAATTGTGCATCGTCTAGACAGTGCAAACCCGACGATCTCGCTCGCGCTCGCGCAATCGAGTCCGAGGCCTCGCGACTCAAGATTTCCGACGGACGCGTCAAGATTTCCGTCGCGTGAATATCGACGAGATATTCATCAAGATTTCCGTCGCGTTCAGAACGGCCTCACGTTGAAGATTTCCGTCCGCCGCTCCGTCGCGAGATCGAGGGATTCAGTGGAATTTCTGTTTTCAATAAAACCTGTGCCGCACTGCAACCGCAATTGTGAAGTCTCTTTCTCACCACTGCCGATCCTACTCCCACGCACGACGCCGGTGCCTCGCACGAGGCAGTTACCGGCGCTTTTCGTGTCGGCTCTCGGCCAATCGAGGTCGAGCCGGATACAGTAATGAAATGGTAAAGAACGGTGAAGAAACGGTAAAGAAATTAATATCATAGCATATCGCGCGATGTAGTTCCGTGTAATTTGAATCATCAAATGCAGATGTGCAGACAGTTATGTGTAAAATCAATGGTCATACAAAAATGTGTTATACAGGGTGAGTCATTTTAGTCTATGGATCCGAATATCTTCCAAATTACGGTATCTACAAAAAAATGGTTTAGATAAAAGTTGACCAGGACAGAGGGGGTCATTCAATTGTACCATTGGTTTTGACCTTGAGGTCAATTTTGAAGGTTACTTCAAGGTCACGATGGTTTTTTCTAAT
>NW_022639856.1:61503-63859 GCF_010583005.1 Odontomachus brunneus | reverse complement strand
TTAAAACTAGAGGTTACAAATCATGTTCCAAAGCGTAATGTACAATGTCGGGTAAAGCACAAGCCAATAGTTCGCAATCAACAAGCGAGTCGCAATCGAAATCCTCGTTATCACGTATCACTTTAGCAGCATAATCCCAATCAATGGTTTTTGACTCGTAACATACGCCGGTGATGTTATTCTGTTGTAAAATCTTTACAAACTTTTTAAACTTTGTGTCAACAAGATGTGTATTCTCACAAAGCCATCCATACATATGGTCAATACATTGTTCATAAACAAATAACCTATCCAATGTTTTTCGTTTAACATATAAAATATTGCCGAATAAAGTGGGTTTCAGAACTTTAGCATTCTGTATTTTATCACTTTTGATTGACAAGTCACGAATCCAAAACGGCGAAGTTTTAACCTATTGATCGAAGAGGAGTCGATCGAAGTCTGTGCGTTTGTGCATAATCTCCTTCCAGATTTGATGTGGTAATATCATGTGATTGCCGCGATTGTCACCAAGAATAATTTCCACGCAAGACACAGGTCCTACACTGATTCCAATTTCTAGATATTTATAGAATGTGGATGTTAGGTCATATCTCCTTCCCAAGCTGCGAGTTATATGGTGAGACCGTAAAGATGGATTGGAGAAAGAAGCGCTATAAAAGAATAAAAATTATATGTATAATGCACAAAAAACAGTTAATTAAAGGAAAGAAAAAATAATGGAATGCAAAACCTACCTTGCATTAGCAGTCTCTGCATGGTCCTTTTGGATAGGAATGTAATAATTCATTCGTTTGACGTTTCCTGCAGCACCGTTAGTATACATCTTCTTAACACTCTAACTTGTCTGTTCGATCCTTGTGTCACAGAACAAATGATGCAATGGTCATGTAAGAGCCGTTTTTCTAATATAGACAATCCCCCACTATCGCATACCTTTGTTCTTACAATGATGCAAAATACGCGACATTGCAGTTTCCCCCTCCTATTCTTCATCTATGACGCACAACGAGAAGCTGAAATAACAATATGTAACAAAAACGCTATATGTATTATTATTATTATTACTATTATATTACTGTAATTATTATAATTACTAATGAGCTCATACACTGCGCTGTGCTGTGCAACAAGATTTTGCAAACGTATGCATGTTATACATCAAGGACAATGTTATTATAATATATAAAGAAACGTTAAAAAAACGGCAAAAACGATAATAAAACGGCAAAGAACGGTAAGAAAACAGTAAAGAACGGTAATGAAACGGTAAAGAAACGGTAAAAAAACGGCAAAAACAGTAAAAAACGGTAAAAAATGGTAAAAAAAACAGTAAAAACGGTAAAGAAACGGTAAAAAACGGTAATAAAACGGTAAAAAACAAAAAATCGTAAAGATGAAAATCAATTAGGTATTCAAATAATCCTTAATTTATATTGATATATTATTCTTAACTATATGTCATATAACACAATAATTATAAATAAAATTATTACTAATATAATCGATAAATGTAACATTATAATAAAAATTTATTATACATATCAAAGGTATTATACATATCAAACAATTCTTTCTGACGCTGACACCACCACCAATTAAATATTTTTAGTACATTTTGTAACGCACAGTGTTTTGAATGATTTTTACACCGTAAAATGTTGGTTGCATTCAGCTTATCCAATGATGCCATATCCTCGTAATCCACATCCGTAGTCTCAACGATCACCTTGCCCTCGCATCAGCATCGAGGAGATTTGTCAACCACTCTCGCTTCTCGTAACCCTTGACGTAAACGAGCTTGGATTCTTCGCTGGTTTCGCTGAGCACAGCGTCTGTGATCAAACGTTGCGCTTTGTTGTATGGGACGTTTCCATCCTTCCAATGCAGACCATGATGATTAGCCGTCAACCATGCTGCTTTCGATTTGTCAGCTCTCGTGAGAAGATACCACGGCATAGGACTCGCAAAGACATAATGGGAGAGAACAGTTCCATTTCCAAGTATCGCTATCTCTTTTACGTGAAATCTCATTCCAACTGTGAATCCTTGCAGGTCCACAAATGTAGGCACGTTCATTTTTATGTGATTTTGCGCACAATGTTGGTCAGCGGACTGTACTCCACAATGCGATCGTGCAGAATGAGGCAGTAAGCTGTAGTATCCATCGATATATTCTCCTTGCAGTCGAATTCAATTCTCACATCGACAGTGGCGCTCTTGATGGATTCGTTTTGTCGCGAGCAATCAATGACCACACACGGACAATGAGTAAGAAATTGTATGGGATCGAACAACACATTGCCGTTGTCACATCCGTAATATGATTTGCGGAAACGTGCATACATATCGTACA
>NW_022639856.1:57993-61404 GCF_010583005.1 Odontomachus brunneus | reverse complement strand
TTGAGATAGAGTTTCACGTTAGTCAGCTTACAGTGGTCGAATATGGCAACATTGCCAGTGAGAGAATTCTTTCGACCAGTCTGCAGAGCAAAGATGACGTAACGCGGCTTTTCCAGCTGAGTCGCCGTCTTGACAGCCCACGAATGCTTGGTCGTGCTCTGTAGAAGTGGAAATTCGTACAAATCCCACGAGCGAAAACTCATGCTCAAATATCGACCGCTTTCCAGAACTTGTAGCATAGACAGTCTGTTTACATCTTTCAGCATAACGTGAGGCATTCGCCATTGTATTTTGTACAAATCAATCTTTGGGTCAGAGTTTGCATGTCCCACCACGCAATTGTAGTCGTTGCGTGAACGTATCAAGATCAATTCGTGACGAGCGTTGATTACGATCCGTTTGTAGTCCTCACAAAAGCCTAGCAATATATTGAGCGGGACACAATAATTAAAGTATCCCGCAAACATGTTCCTTAAGAGATCCCAACCAGCGTTCTTCAACAATAAATTTTTATCACGAGTCAGCAATACATAGTGTTTGAGCGTCCTCATTACTCCAACGTTTCTGCAGCGATCAACCTCCACACCACTGAGTTCGTACCGGATTTCATCGAACAGGAAGGCCACACAATTTGTCAACATCTCAACTGCATGGTTATCGCCTTCTATCCTCGTTTGCACAAACTTGCCCTCGATGTAGAGAAAACTCTCACATGGCAACGTGTACAAATCCTGCTGTTGTATCGGTCGTATTCGTATTCGTATCTCGTCACTGTGTCCGCAAGATGTATTGGCGTATGGATTGTACGTGTGAGTCTCGATCTTGCCGATACGATCGTCAAAGATCGGCTCATCGCCAATGTTCAAAATGTCGACCATCTTCACGTATTTTTTCGAACAATGAATCCCAAAGATCTTAAAAATGCAATGTTGGGTGCGCTAAGTTTCTTATTTTTCTTGTTTATAATCGTCCTCTTGGTGGGAAAAATGTCGCTCAAGTATTTAGTCTGACTCGCTTCGTTCAATACGAGCATCTTAGGTGTCCTATTGCCGCCGCCGTCGCACATGCAACCTGACGATTATCTCTTCTCCGCGGAAATCAAGCAATCGGCCGTCTTGATCCATAACACGTATCGTCAAATCCGATACGCTCCGTGCAAAGATCAGAACATAAATGATATGTGCTGGCGTTTCCGATATTTTTTATATCCTGGTGGTACATTAAGTGAAAACTCGAGGATATTGTGCACACATTTGTCGTTGCTGTACGCACCGGTGGTCACATTACATTCTATGCGAATAATATTCACATCCATAATATTGATCGTCACGTTCGAATCATACCATTGTTGCGGCTGTAAAATGCGATCTGAAAAAAATCTCAGTAGCGATGCAATGGTACTTGGTTTGTTAAAGTTGATCCGGTGAACACACTTGATCTTACACTTCATCGTATTCTCTTGGCGCGAATAACTATGCGATCATCATCATCATCATCAACATTGGTAGTGATCGGTTTGATGGTTTCCAACATCGCACGTTTCAGGTACCGATATATGGCATACAATTCGTACGATCCTTCAGGAATTATAATTTCCTTGTCGTCCTCATCAAAGTAAAATTTATTATTCGACGCATTTACATTCGGTATCGTATTATAGGTTTCAAAGGCTATCAAACCAAGTTCGTAATCGCCATCGCTCAGATCTATGGCTGGAAAGTAGCTTCCCGCGAGAGTGCTACTCTTGCTGGTGAGTGTAAATGTCAGCAACATCTTCGTCAGAGACCAAAACGATTACTGGACACCGATCGCAGAACGGTGCCGATTTTTACTGTTTTCGACGACGACGACATTCACCACAGCCTCTAATCAACGGTGCTGGCCCGTCCATGTGCGTTTGCTGCCACGGAGGATTATAATGTTCCAGGCACCGACGATACTGTTGAACTTCCGGGTCGGCCCTTATTTATTCCGGGATTCTGTCCCACAAAACGTCAATGTGCTTCGAAAACTCGCGCGATAGAACAATCTTCGGTAAATATTTCAACTGTTCGGAGGTTAGGTCTCAAATATCATAAGTATCCGACAGTAGGAGAAATATTTTGGCGACTGAATTTGATTCGGCGCTTCCCTATAAATAGTTGCTGCGTGCCAATTAAGCATTTTTAAGCGACATGAGGTTCATACAACAACCGACACTGATACGCGTGAAAAATTTCGATGATAGAATGCGAGTAGCATCCGAAAATGTTATACGTAAGCATGGCCACTTGCTACCGATTACCATACGCAGTATCGTATGCGGCCCCTCGAATTGTGGTAAGACGAATGTGTTGGTGAGCCTGCTAGAGAGCCCACACGGTCTGCGTTTCGAGAATCTATATATGTACTCGAAATCACTGCAACAGCCGAAATGTCGTTACTTGGGGAATTTATTTGCGTCGATAGACGAAATTGGCTTTTTTATATTTTCCAATAACATCGATGTCGTTCAGCCGAGCGAAGCGCTACCAAATTCCATTTTTGTTTCTGACGACGTGGCGTGTGACAAACAAGATACGATAAGAGAATATTTTGCTATGAGTCGCCATTTGAAAGTCGACTGTTTCTATTTTTGTCAGACGTATGCAAAGATATCTAAGCATCTTATACGGGATAATGCGAATCTGCTGATTCTCTTTAAGCAGGATGGTACCAATCTGTAACACGTGTACAAAGATCACGTGAATACTGATATGATTTACGAAGATTTTTGTGCGCTGTGCCGCGAATGTTGGCAGCAAAAATATGGTTTTGTAGTGATAGACAAGGACAGTTCTATGACCAATGGACGATATCGGCGGGGATTTAACGATTTTGCAATACCGTAACGTGACCATTTGTCGTTTGTGCGTCAACGAGGAAACGTCTAACACATCGTAATGGTGATGTCAGATTACACAGAGATTAGCGACTCAGAGATTAAAGGTGGTGAGAAGATGGCGAAGGAAATTGCGAAAACGAGTGAATCGATCCGTAAGAAATATCGAGCTTTAAAAACCAGTAAGATAGTGGAAGATACTGCGTTGGAAAGACACTTTTGACTTGTTATCGAGCCTCTGAGGCAGATTGTGGAACATACAACTCATGTGAAACCTGACGCATCGACCATACTGGGAAATAATGCGTTATCAATCGATGAGAAGTAACCAAAGCGCAGAGCCAAACGCTTACTTGTCGCCTCTACATCGATCTACCAGAAGCGGAGAAAATCAAACGTCACGACGGATTCTCCTATGATAATCTCCACAGACAACTTGCATCGTACACAATTGCGCGAATTGCCTCCACCACGCGTTACTCTGACCACCAATAATAAAGATGTTTTCGAGACCACTGGTGATTCACTCGTAACATCGGTTAGACGTGAGT
>NW_022639856.1:56615-57983 GCF_010583005.1 Odontomachus brunneus | reverse complement strand
ATATATATATATACATATATATGTTGGTAAAAATTAAGTAATTAAATGTTGGTATATAATATCGGTAATAAATTACCGATCGTTGGTATTATGTAAATATGCTGATAAAAATTATGTAAATATATGTTGGTAAAAAATTAAGTAATTAAATTTTAGTATATAATATCGGTAATAAATTACCGATCGTCGGTACTATCGGTATTGTGTAATTATATGTTGGAAAAAATTATGTAATTAAATGTTATGTAATATCGGTAAAAATTACCGACCGTCGGTAACATCGGTATGCTCCCTCCCAATTACCGACCGCTGATAACCCCTCCGCGATGATGTCATACCCCCTCCGTGACGTCATAGCCCCTCCGCCCGCGGTGACGTCATATCCCTCCGTGACGTCATGCCCCCGGTGACGTCATATTCCTCCATGACGGCATACCCCCCGCCCGCGGTACCCTCCGCCCCTCACCCCTCTCAGAAGACCTGGGTTAGAACCCGCCTAGCATATCTACTTCTGAGGGACAGGAAACTTTGCGCATCCATTTTGGTCCACTGGGGAAAAAATACATGGGAGCAGTTTTAAGCAGCGACAAACATACCACCATAGATTACGTGTACGGTGAGCATTTTAGCAGTGATAGAATGAAGCTTGGCGATAAAAGTTTCGACATGGATATTAACGATAATATAATCATTGGTGGTGTAAAGTACGCGGAAACACCTGGTCTATACGAGCTGATTTTCAAGAGAATTCCCGACGATGCCGTCTACACCGAGGCCGATAAACAAAAATACAAAAGTATATTACTGGTGTATTAATTAAAGTATTACTGGCAACGAATGGTCACCGGCGCAATTACAACGCGCTGCAATCCATATTGAGTAACAGTGAGTTCAAATCTAAAATATAATTGGCTTCTTTATAATTGATACATCGATCAACATGGTGGGCAGATGTTAAGCCACACCGCGTGCCATGATACGACAATGCGATCGACTACGTTCACTGGGATGATCACAATGAGCTGGTGAATGGTCTGCAGAAGCTTCACGACAAGCTTGCAATAACGCTCACGACAATGAAATTCTATTCATTATCGAGAAACTTCGCGAGGCGGGCCTTGTTATAAATTGAATCGCACATCGATGATACGCGTTGTTCGCATCGAAATGTCGATCAATAAATTTGGTTTTTCGCTCCAAAAGAGAGAACCGCCGACGATAGACTATTACACGTGGAGGGGAATACTCAGAAATTTCGTACGCGATAACTCTCTGTGCATGATCGCCTCCGACTTCGATGCGAGATCGCGTAAGATACGACGCGTAGCGCAACCAGAAGCCGCCAGTGATGCGGTCAATAGACTATAT
>NW_022639856.1:56423-56605 GCF_010583005.1 Odontomachus brunneus | reverse complement strand
ACTATTACACGTAGAGAGGAGTACTCAGAAATTACGTACGCGATAACACTCTGTGCAAGATCGCCTCCGACTTTGATGCGAGGTCCCGCAAGATACGACGCGTAGCGCAACCGGAAGCCGACAGTGACGCCGTCAATAGACTATACGTGAAAAAAGGTCTCGCTACATTGAGAGAGAAACAA
>NW_022639856.1:53006-56413 GCF_010583005.1 Odontomachus brunneus | reverse complement strand
TTGCAATAACGCTCACGACAATGAAATTCTATTCATTATCGAGAAACTTCGCGAGGCGGGCCTTGTTATAAATTGAATCGCACATCGATGATACGCGTTGTTCGCATCGAAATGTCGATCAATAAATTTGGTTTTTCGCTCCAAAAGAGAGAACCGCCGACGATAGACTATTACACGTGGAGGGGAATACTCAGAAATTTCGTACGCGATAACTCTCTGTGCATGATCGCCTCCGACTTCGATGCGAGATCGCGTAAGATACGACGCGTAGCGCAACCAGAAGCCGCCAGTGATGCGGTCAATAGACTATATGTGGGAAGAGGTCTCGCTGCATTGAGAGAGAAACAGCAAGAATTTGAAAAGAAACAGGAGTAAATTTGAGTAAAACCTGATCAGACTTCATGCTGAAACACATGCCATGTGGGAGAAAATGTTTGCAGCGCGAGGACGCGTTGAATAGATGGAATTTAAAACGATGAGCTCGCAGTTTCGTCATTCGTGATGAGGTGATCTTAGCGATCAAACATGCGGAAAACTGGTGAAGAGGGGAAACAACACAGCCCCGAAAAGTTGGTGGAGGAATTGCATGCTCCTGCGAGAAGGCATTTTTCTCGTAGACGCGTGATTGTGCGCGGATACGATGATCTGTGGCAGGCCGATGTAGTGGAGGTGCGTCCGCATTCGCGGCTCAACAGTGGCTACCACTACATACTCACCGTTATCGATGTGCTGAGCAAGCATGCTTGGGCCATGCCGCTAAAGACTAAGAGCGGAAAGGAGGTGGTCGAGGCGTTCGGCAAGATAATTCGAGACAGCGGAGGATGTCCAACAAATTTGCAAACAGACCAGGGGAAGGAATTTTACAATGCCGATGTGCAGAGACTCACGAAGAAACACAACATCAATCATTATTCGACGTACTCGGTTATGAAGGCTTCCGTCGTGAAACGATTCAATCGTACGCTGAAGAATGACATGTGGAAAATGTTTACATTACAAGGAACCTACAGATGGATCGACTCGCTACCGCATCTCGTGTCGCAGTACAACGGGCGCAAGCACCGGACCATCGATATGCGTCCTGCCGATGTGACCCCTACGATCGCTAAAAAACTTCTCGATACGGTCTACAACAACGTAAAGTTTGCAGCTCCGGCGACATGTAAAGTGGGCGATCCGGTGCGCGTGAGCAAGTTCAAGACTGTCTTTGTTAAAGGCTACACGCCCAATTGGACTACTGAGGTGTTTAAAATCGTCAAGGTGCAGGCGACCAATTCTGTGACTTATCTGCTCAAAGATTCTCGCGGAACCTATAGTCGGAGGTTTCTTCGATTACGAACTGCATCGTGTTGCCAATCCAAACGTATACTTGGTGGAAAAAGTGTTGCGCAGAAAAGGTGATAAGGTTTATGTAAAATGGCTGGGATTCAACAATTCGCTCATGGATACACAAGGATACTTTGTTGTAAAATATAACTGTTTATTATAATGTTTTCTACATTTTATATATATATATATATATATATATATATATATATATATTATGAATATTTTATTATTATTATATTTTTATAACTAAATATTTTATCAATAAATTTCAATTTAAATTAATGACAATGATGTCACCCTCCTCCGCCACATCGTTGTTGGAGATGTCGATGATTTCAATATTATTGTCGCCATCATCGATAATGATTGTTTTATCATCCTCCCCCTCATCGTTGTCGGAGATGTCAATGTTTTCGATATTGTTTTCCTCTTCTGAAATAAAATTTGAAGATTGATGAAATTTAATGATTAATTTTAACGCTTTTCTGTACAGAAATTTCAACGTTTTTTCTATATAGTAAAAAATTTTTAAATCTGATGTAAATTATTATAATAAATGTTGCGTGCTCTCTTACCATTGGTCAACTGTTCATTATCCTCCTCCTCCTCTATTTTATTCTCCTCCTCCTCCTCATCGTTGTTGGAGATGTCAATGATTTCGATATTGTTTTCCTCTTCTGAAATCAAATTTGAAGATTGATCAAATTTAAAGATTAATTTTAACGCTTTTCTATACAGAAATTTCAACGTTTCTTCTATACAGTAAAAAATGTTTAAATCTGATGTAAATTATTATAATAAATGTTGCGTGCTCTCTTACCATTGGTCAACTGTTCATTATCCTCCTCCTCCTCTATTTTATTCTCCTCCTCCTCCTCATCGTTGTTGGAGATGTCAATGATTTCGATATTGTTTTCCTCTTCTGAAATCAAATTTGAAGATTGATCAAATTTAAAGATTAATTTTAACGCTTTTCTATACAGAAATTTCAACGTTTCTTCTATACAGTAAAAAATGTTTAAATCTGATGTAAATTATTATTATAATAAATATTGCGTGCTCTCTTACCATTAGTCAACTGTTCATCATCATCATCATCATCATCATCATCATCATCATCATCATCATCATCATCATCACCATCATTATCCTCATCCTCCTCCTCCTCTTCATCGATGCCGGCGATGTCATTTTCATCCTCCTCAAACCAAATTCTTAAAATTGGATTCATTATTATAAAAAATTAAAAAATCAGAATTTTTGTACAACCTATTTTACAAAAAACTTACGTGGGGGACTTTGTTGTAAAATAACTTCTTCCTCATTCTTTGAATATTTGCGAAATTTCATATCATTCAGCATTTTATCAAACATATAAGTACTTGTGCTCATAAACCAACTTACAATATTTGTCTCCGACTTCGGGTTGACTCTTATATAGTCCATTACAATCTCTTTCTAATAAATGTGTCTCGTTTTGGAGGGGGTTACTCTAACAGCTGTGCAAAGTTTGCATACCTCTATGGTCATTGTATTAGTACTTTGCCTTACATTTTTTTTTCTGGGAATCTTACAGTCTAACGTGCTCATTAGTAATAATAATATCATGTGTCACGCGCCCTATTGCCGTCGCACGTGCACCTGACGGTTATCTCTTCTCCACGGAAATCTTATGGTCAACTGTGTCAACTCAAATTTGATATGCAAAATAAATTTTTTTATTTTTTTTAATATGCAGATGTTTCCGCCATCTTTTACGCATAGAATATACAATTTATTTTCTATTTATAATGGTATTTTATAATGCCCCCATGGTAACGTTTTAGTCGAATCGGGTACGATATACCGTTTGTCATCGTACGGACTTAGAGCAATTTTCGTCTCAGACACTGTGTACATGTGTTCTGTGTACTGTGTTCATGCAATTTTGATCTATGCACGATTGACGGCGAGTCGTTTCGATTTCCTCTCGCAAGCACTGTGTGTAATCATCGAAAGATATCGTTCGCGCTATGACATTACTCTTGATACCTTTGGCCTTTTTCGTGTCTTTCTTGCCATCCACTCGCAAAGCGTAC
>NW_022639856.1:50258-50489 GCF_010583005.1 Odontomachus brunneus | reverse complement strand
AAGTTGGATGTGGAAAAGAGTTCACAGTTTTTCGTAGTGATGCTCTTTACTGCACGTTTTTCACCCGCGACGAACTCACCGTTAAATGCATTGTTCACTTTCGCGTTTACGTGTCTCTCCATTGCATCCCGTATGCTCGAGCATCAAACTCTTTGCATACTCGAGAAATTGGCGAGGTTCGATGTGGTTCGCGTTGATGACAATTCCGGGTAGTACACGGTTATTGAACGT